>NC_088337.1:16552500-16850000 GCF_036884655.1 Musa acuminata AAA Group | reverse complement strand
ACCTAGCCTACAATGCCATAGGTATGTATTGTTCACCTCATCTCATTTCCTCTTAGACATACTTACATTCATGATATGTGGAGTAGTGTTTAACATAAATAAATAATTATGCAATGTTCCTCTCTTGATAATCTAATCATCTAATAATATTGAATAACAATTATTATCAAAAACTAATTTATATCCACTAACTGTTAAACATTAAATGGAAATAATATTTTTGATAATAGAAGGAACAAAATAACATGCATCTAATCCAATAATAGCTCCACGAGGCAGATATAGGGTAACCTCGCTAATAGCTACTACAACAACTTTTGCTCCATTGCCTATCTTAAGGTCCATCTCGCCTCTCCCCAGTCTCCTAGGCCTTGCCAAAACCTGCAACAAATTGCAAATATGATAAGCACTACTGGTATCTAATACCCATGTGTTATCATAAGAGTCTAACAAATGGAGACCGATCATGAATGTACCTAAAGCTTCTCCAAGCTTATGTATCACTCTCTTTGCAAGGTACTCTTTGCAGTTTCTCTTCCAGTGCCCTGTTGAATCTCGTATTTTGATGATGAAGCCACTTGAAATGTGTTTATGATTTAAACTGCATTTTGAGTGATACAGGTCTACTCGATCAGGTTTAGATAGTTGACGCAAGAGGAATTGACGTTGCGTCGGAGGAGATCACGTCAGGATATTGGACGGCAGAAGGCTTTGGACGTCGGGCATCGGGCCAAGGAGAGCGAAATTACGCCAAGGATATCGGGGTTGCAGAGGTCAACCGCCGATTAGGCAACAAGCCGCAAGAGAGGACGATGCGCTGAAGAATCGGATGAAGCGCCAACCAATGACGTGCCGGGCAACAGAATGTCAATTTACATTTTAATAATTATCTAGATCGGAGTAGAGTTTTAGCTTGTGTGTGCAGGATTAACTATGATAACGATGAAGACATAAAGCAAAACAAAGTGTCGGAGTCAAGTGCGAAGGATTTGTTGCAAGTTCGAGAGTTCGACGGAAATCCGAAGGTTCGTCGGGAATGCTGCCGGAACTAGCCGAGAATGAGTAGGGAGCTTGTCGAAGGGTTTTTCGGAAGCTCGCCGGAAGGTTTGTTGGAAGTTCGCGGAGCTCGCCGAGAAAGATCGGAGCTTGCCGAAGAAGCTCGTTGGAACTCGCCAAGATCAAATCGTGAAGTCTCGGAGCTTGCCGAGAGTCCGCAGAATGGTTTCCGAGAGTTTATCGGAAGACCGTCGGAAGTTCGTCGGAAGCTCGCCGGAAGAAGTCTTGACTTACGGACTTTGTAATAGATTAGAAAATGTCTTTAAATTCATAGTTAGCACATTAATTAGGGTTAGGATTAGGTGTTAATCCTATAACCCAAGTAGGGGCCAATTGGGCCCGAGTTCGGACTGGTTTGGGCCAAGTTTGGAGCCCAACCAGTGAGCTGAATTGGCCTAGGCGGTGGCACCGCCCAGCACCCGAGAGCTGGGTGGTGGCACCGCTTGGCTGGGCGGTGGCACCGCCAGTCCACTGTCTGTCTGACATTGATAGGCGGTGGCACCGCCAGCCTCGAAAACCCAAGAGAATTCAAATTTTGGAGCCCAAATTTGAATCCTCTTGGGGCCTATAAATACCCCTCAATTCTTAGCATAGAATACAACCTTTTGAGAAGCTAGAAGTTGAGAAAAGCTTTAGGAAAAGTCTTGTTTTCAATAGCTTGAGTGTTCACCTCCTTTCTTTTTATTGAAATCTTTGTAAAAGGGTGAACCACTTGTAAGAGGTTGTAAGAGGGGTGTAAGAAGGAGGTTGATCTTCGCCTAGTAAAGGAAGATCATTAGTGGATGCCGGTGGCCTCGACGGAAGAGGAATCGGAGGAGTGGATATAGGTCACGATTGACCGAACCACTATAAACTACCGTCTTCTCTGGTTTGCATTTATCTTATTGTCATTTATATTACTGCAAACCATCTTCACTTTGATGCTCTACTTCTTTGTCTCCTTCTTACATATGCCTTCAAGTTAAAATGCAATCGAAATGGTTTCAAATGAAACATTGCTTTTATCGTACGAAGTTTCCGTAAGTGTTTAAATCGTCGAAATTTTATCATACTTTACCGTTGCACTAATTCAGTCCCCCCTCTTAGTGCCGCTCCGGTCCTAACAATTGGTATCAGAGCCACGGTTTTCTACTTTGGTTTAACACCCAAATAGAAATGGCTCTTTGTGGCTTTCAAGAGGGTCACTCTCTCATTCGTCCTCCCTTTTTCAATGGGACGGACTACACTTGTTGGAAAACTCAAATGAGAATTTTCTTACTTTCTTTGGATTTGAATTTATGGCACATAGTTGAAAATGGATTTAAAATGTCTTCTCTCCCAATGAACCATTGGAATGATTTGGAGAAGAAGATGTTTTCTTTAAATACAAAGGCTATGAATGCCTTATATTGTGCACTTGACAAAAATGAATTTAATCGCGTTTCGATGTGTGACTCGGCCTTTGATATTTGAAGAACTCTAGAGGTCACTCATGAAGGCACTAGCCGAGTGAAAGAGTCCAAAATCAATATTCTTGTGCATTCTTACGAACTTTTCCGGATGAAACCAAGTGAGTCCATCGGAGACATGTACACCCGTTTCACGGATGTCATCAATGGACTCAAAGCTCTTGGTAAAAGTTTTTCTAATTTTGAACTAGTCACTAAAATCTTAAGATCCCTTCTAAAAAGTTGGGATCCAAAAGTTATTGCCATTCAAGAGGCCAAGGACCTTAAAACATTCCCTCTCGAAGAACTTATTGGGTCTCTAATGACTTACGAAATGAACAATGTGACAAAAAGGAAACTCGAGAATAACCTTCCAAAGGACAGGAAGGATTTCGGACATAGAACACATGAAGACCACTCGAGCATAAGCTCAAGTGATGATGAACTTAAACTACAAATGAAACAAAAATTAAAAAGAAAAAAGAATGGAACTACTTGCTTTGAATGCAAGAAGAATAAAAATTGGGATAAATTGAGCTCTTCCGAAGACGAGGAGAAAATCAAGAAAGACGAGGTGGCAAACTACACCTCAACCACTTTCAACAATGAGGTAATCGAAATCCCCCTAATTTATTTCGAAATTATATAATACTTTCATGAGTTATTTTTAATTTAGTTTAGGATTAATTTTCTTGAAAATTACATATGTTATGTTAATGCAATAAAATGTTAGATATAAATCTAATGCTTATACACCTAGTAAGATTAATCTTATGTATGTGCTTGAGAAGCAAGAATGTGTATTTTGACGATTTCTATATTGATTTTCAATGACGATGCATGACTTTTGAAAGGAAGGCTTGATGATTTTTTTATGAACCTTGTCTTTGGTTTTCAAACATGATGTATGGTTTTGACATATGAACAAAATTTGAGCATGCTAAGATAAAGTCAATCATATAAATTAAAACTAAAGAAGTTTTAGTTATCTATAAGAATCATTCAAAATTATGTTCAATAAAAATGCAAAATGATGGAATGAAAATATTAAATGTTTTAATACCATTTTATGCATGAGATTTTAAAAGTTATACATAATGATATTGATGGTTGTTATGAAGAAATTTATTTTTCGATCCTGAATGATTGATGATATATATATTTTTTTTGGCACAGAAAGGACAAAGGCATACTTATATGAAACAACTAAATAGATAAAAGTATTTTTCTTGAAAATTCTTGGTTTGATGAATCTATTTTATCATCCTTTTATGAATATCTTGAAAATGATTTTGATTTGATGATTTGAATTTGAATGAGCTTTATCTTGATTTTTCGAGATTTATAACTTCAGATTTACTCTATAAAAATCAAGATCTTGTATCCTCAATGTTCCTTTTTAGCATCTATAATCCAAATGAATTATGATTGGTATCAATGCTATATTTCTTCTTATCGTGCACTAAAGAGAAAATTTTCCTAAATGAATCGTGATATTTCAGAACCACAATTCTTTTTATGATTCATAATGAATTGAGAAATTTTATATGCTTGAATTAATATCTTATTCTAAGATTGAATGAATTTTATCTATATCATGATCTCCTAAGATTTTTCCTGGATTATTTAAGAGGAGATTTTTCAAAACAAAACGTGTCTTCTATTATTATCTTTTCATGATATGATTTTTATGTAATTCCTTGTACTCATGAAATATTTATCTCATCACCCAATAACTCTTCTTGATATTCCTTATGTGATGAAACAAAATAATGCATGAAATTCAAATAAGAAGTTAATGAATTTTGACATTTAGATACTATCATTTGAATAGCTATGATCATGTTGCCAAAATGATTTATCATGAATGCTTGAATATCATGCATGATATGCCGATATTGATGATTGAGTTATTTGTATCATGCATGAAAAATAAAAGATATAGTTTTGAAATTGTGCATGTTCGAATTTGAAAATATGATGATGCATAATGATGAAATTGTGTAATGAAAATATTAAACATTTTGAAACCATGTTTTAGTGTCATGCATAATGATCATGCTTAATAAATTTTAAAATTATGCATGATGAATCTTGCGATTTACGGATTATTGATTTTTACTATAATGGAAGTGCCTTATTAATCTTTGTTGTAATAAATCTTACACTTTCGGTTTCAAACATGATACATGTTTTTATTTGGCATAAATGAAATAAAATCATATGAATTGAAACAACTAAAAAGAGAAAAATATTTTTTCCTTGAAAATTTATTTTTCTCTATCTTATTGATCTTGATGATTATTATGATAAATCTATGTATACCATTTTGAATCTCTTGAAAGTAATGTTGAGATTTTGATGAATTTGACGATTTGAATTTGAATGAATTTGTATTTAAATTATGATCTTGATTTCTTGGATTTACTACTTGAGATTCTTTTTTAATCACAATCTCTTCTTTGTACACCTACAATTTTTGTTATTTATAAAAGGAAGAGATTTGATAAAATGAATCATGTCTTTTAGTATTCAAATGGTCTTATCTTTGATGATATGATTTCTTTATATCTATGATATAAATGCCTTGAAATGATTGAAATATTTTACACTTTTATGCTCTTCCCTACTTCTTTCTTGTTTTCAATGATAAAACGGGGAGAAGTTTTGATCATGCATGGTAGGATATAATTTGACAAAATTTATACCATTATGAAACATTTATGATTTGCAATGATGCATGCAATACTTGTGCTTTCTAATTATGATGTGATGTATTGCATATGATGTAAATCATGATTTAAAATGCTATGAGTTGTTACTAAAATGATAAATGTTGATTTAATGTTTTGTATCATGAATGCTCTAAATGATGATTGTTTGGTACCATGATCAAAATATTGATAAATAGTTAAAAATTTTAGTATCATGTATGATATCCTCATAATGTCGATCGATTTATTCAATATCATGCATGAATGAAATATAAGGTTTTTGAAAATATGCATATTTTAATTTGAAAATATAATGATGCACAAATAAGATTGACACTTAACCCTTGTCATGATTTGAAGATTATAGTAAAGGGAAATGAATTACACTATTGTATTGTTATTCCCTTCTATTTGATAATGACATAGGGGGAGCAAATTTTGCTAGCTAGCTCGCAAATATCAAGAGAAGCAATGAGTGCTAAGTTACACATTCTGAGAAGAAATTGCTATATTGAAACATTAATGTAATTATGAATGATGATATGATATTATGCATGTAATACTTCAACTTATGATAATGATGCATGCAATGATAAAATATTCATGATGAAAAATTGTCTTGACGTTCATAACTTGATTATTCATCCTTTGTCATGATTTTGAAATCGTTGTAAAAGGAAAAAGAACTATAAAACTGTATTCTTCTTTTCTTTTTTACAATGACAAAGGGGGAGAAATATTGCTCGCTCAAGATGCAAAATTTGAAAACTTGCACATTGCAAAAGAAGCAAAACTTGCAACTTGCACATTGCAATAGGAAGCAAGAATCATGAGCTTACACAAGAAAGCTATCTTGTATTTGCTTTCATAATTTTTTGCTAGCTTGTATGTATGTAGTAAAACTTGCATATCGTAAAAATTACTAGCTTATAGTCTAAAGAGAAGCAAATAGTTGTTATCTCAAAATGCAAAATATGCTAACTTGCTACAGAAGCAAAATTGCTGGCTCAAACATTGCAAAGGAAGCAAAAATTTGCTAGCTTGCAACTTGCATATCATGAAAACTGCTAGCTAGTAGTCTAAAAAGAAGCAATCAATAGCTATCTCAAGAAGACCAAACATGTTAAACTTACACATCTTTAATCGTTAGATTGCATGATGATAAAACTTGATATTATGTTTTTCATGCAATAAGTTGAACCCATATAACAAACACTTGATTGTGGTACTTCTCTTTTTGTTGATGACAAAGGGGGAGAAGTAGGTTGATGACATGATATGTGATGCATAAGTTTTATGCGTATGTTCATGATGATGTGTTGCAAGTATTCATGATGAATATTGCAATTACTTGAATTCAATTTGAATTCAAGGTTCTATCAATATGGCATATTGATAGGGGGAGTTTGTTTAAACTCCGGGAGTTAAGGTTAACTCTATCATCAAGTGGTTGTCATCATCAAAAAGGGGGAGATTGTTGAATCTGGTATTTTGATGATGAAACCACTTGATATGTGTTTATGATTTAAACTGCATTTTGAGTGATGCAGGTCTAATCGATCAGGTTTAGACAGTTGACGCAGGAGGAATTGACGTTGCGCCGGAGGAGATCACGTCAGGATATTGGATGGCAGAAGGCTTCGGATATCGGGCATCGGGCCAAGGAGAGCGGCATTACGCCAAGGATATCAGGGTTGCGGAGGTCAACCACCGATTGGGCAACAAGCCGCAAGAGAGGATGATGCGCTGAAGAATCGGATGATGCGCCAACCAATGACGTGCCGAGCAACATAATATCAATTTGCGTTTTAATAATTGTCTAGATCGGAGTAGAGTTTTAGCTTGTGTGTGCAGGATTAACTACGATAACGATGAAGACATAAAGTGAAACAAAGTGTCGGAGTCAAGCGCGAAGGATTTGTTACAAGTTCAAGAGTTCGACGGAAGTTCGAAGGTTCGTCGGGAATGCTGCCGGAACTAGCCGAGAATGAGTAGGGAGCTTGTCGAAGGGTTTTTCGGAAGCTCGCCGGAAGGTTTGTTGGAAGTTCACGGAGCTCGCCGAGAAAGATCAAAGCTTGCCGAAGAAGCTCGTTGGAACTCGCCAAGATCAAATCGTGAAGTCTAGGAGCTTGCCGGGAGTCCGCAGAATGGTTTCTGAGAGTTTATCGGAAGACCGTCGGAAGTTCGTCGGAAGCTCGCCGGAAGAAGTCTTGACTTACGAACTTTGTAATAGATTAGAAAATGTCTTTAAATTCATAGTTAGCATGTTAATTAGGGTTAGGATTAGGTGTTAATCCTATAACCCAAGTAGGGGCCAATTGGGCCCGAGTTCGGACTGGTTTGGGCCAAGTTTGTAGCCCAACCAGTGAGCTGAATTGGCCTAGGTGGTGGCACCGCCCAGCACCCGAGAGCTGGGCGGTGGCACTGCTTGGCTGGGCGGTGGCACCGCCAGTCCACTGTCAGTGGCACTACCACTGACAGGCGGTGGCACTGCCAGCCTCGGAAACCCAAGAGAATTCAAATTTTGGAGCCCAAATTTGAATCCTCTTGGGGCCTATAAATACCCCTCAATTCTCAACAGAGAATACAACCTTTTGAGAAGCTAGAAGTTGAGAAAAGCTTTAGGAAAAGTCTTGTTTTCAATAGCTTGAGTGTTCACCTCATTTCTTTTCATTGAAATCTTTGTAAAAGGGTGAACCACTTGTAAGAGGTTGTAAGAGGGGTGTAAGAAGGAGGTTGATCTTCGCCTAGTAAAGGAAAATCATTAGTGGATGCCGGTGGCCTCGACGGAAGAGGAATCGGAGGAGTGGATGTAGGTCACGATTGACCGAACCACTATAAACTACTGTCTTCTCTGGTTTGCATTTATCTTATTGTCATTTATATTACTGCAAACCATCTTCACTTTGATGCTCTACTTCTTTGTCTCCTTCTTACATATGCCTTCAAGTTAAAATGCAATCGAAACGGTTTCAAATGAAACATTGCTTTTATCGTACGAAGTTTTCGTAAGTGTTTAAATCGTCGAAAGTTTATCATACTTTACCGTTGCACTAATTCACCCCCCCCTCTTAGTGCCGCTCCGGTCCTAACAGTGCCCATCCTTTCCATAGTGGAATCACTAGCATTTGTCCCTTGTCTGGTCTTTTTTAGTAACCTTTGCTTTACTTGGTCTGCCCTTGCCCTTGCCCTTCTTAAGAGACTTTTCTACTTTCCTTTTTTTTCTGATCTCATTAGTGTAGAGACTGAAGCACAAGATCCACACACAAGTTATCCTCTAAGACCATTCCTAGACTTGTGAGTTTCTCTATCCACTCAATCATCTTTAGGACATGGTTCTAAACCAGTGTCCCCTCAGTCATCCTAACGCGAAAGAGGCTCTTGGATATCTCATATTGCTAAGTCCTTCCCTATTCCTCAAACAGTTTGCAGACATGTAGGAGAATGGATCTAGCATCCATCTTTTCATGTTGTCTCTATAACTCAGGAGTCATGGAGCCCAACATGTAACACTAAGCAAGAGTGGAGTCATCAATGTACTTCACGTTGTGAGTGATCGCATCCTCGCTTACCCCTTCCTCGGGCGTTGGCATCACTATATCAAGGATGTATGCGATTTTCTCGGTCGTGAGAACAATTCTCAAGTTGCAGAGCCAATCCATATAATTTAGACCAGTGAGGCGGTTGACATCAAGTATGTCACGTAAGAGATTTGAAAGCGACATTTTTTGAAAATAAAGATGCAGCATAAATAAAGAACATACAAATTTTACAAAAATAAACAATCAAGATATGGACTTCTATCTTAATATGCTCCTACTATTTTACTAGCAAGTTACGCGACACCCCTAGCACGTGAAATAGAAGTCTCCGGCAAACTTCTAGTGGGGATCAGGATCCAATTAGCATCTTAATGTAGCCTCGAGGGACTCGACCAATCATAGTAAGCCCGAAAGGTAAGCAACTCTTGCCGATCACAACTCCTTGTGATTCTCGTCCTATTTGGCCTTCGAATCACTATGGTCTCGAGAGACTTGACCAACCATGATGTTCGGTTAAGTCAACACCATCGTTACAAGATGAGTTTGATTCGATGATATATCCTCGAAAGACTCAACCAAACATACCATGTCCTTAGGTCACCGGTGACATCTCTATGTCATAGGAAAGATAGTGAATCACGATATAGGTAAGCCTCCAGGGACTCGACAAACTCAATTTACACCGAGAATCGATCCTTACCTATAACGATGGAAGGCCACGTGGGTCAATTTAATTGCCTTACGTTTACCGACTTAATATTATCGAGAGAGGGGTTTCTTTAATTTGGTCTCCTAATATGACATGTCATACACATATATATTTAATATATATCTACATCGCATGCAAATATATATATATATATATATATATATATATATATAGTAGGTGTATAAACGATCACATATCACATGAGTAATTACACCAGATGATCATGGATCATAGCCTAATATGATCAAGCTCGAGCTAGTGGGCCTAATAACTCACATCAAGATCTATGTGTGCACTCCATACCCTATAATCGTTCATCTCGTCCTCGTCGGTTCCATCGGCATCTCGATGCATCTCCATACATCGCGATCGTCCGCCTCGTGGGTCCTGCTATCGCTTCTATGCTCCCACTATACCTCCTCATATGATTACAACTTAATCATAGACATGCAAGCCCGACAATAAATGAGAAATAAAATGGTAGCTCCTAGGCCCTAATAATAATAAACACAAGTACACACATTATATGATCCATGATCATCTGTCCATATATCATACATCATATGTATAAATCATCATCATGTAGGACTACTAGATAATAATAAAAATAATAATCAATTAAACTTTAAAATTAATTAATATTTTTCTAAAATAATGGACATATAGGAAATTTTATGAATTTTTAGAAGTATTTTCATAATTTGGATAAAGGACAGAATCTGAAATTTCTGAAATTCGGAGGGGTAAATCTATGTTTTGATCGAAAAAGCCCTAAGCTCTTCTCCCTCTCCCTTGTTGTTGTTGCGGCTGCCACCCTACCGGCGGCGACCCTTTACGGTGGGGTGCGGGGGGTGGTGGCACTGCCCATGTGCTAGTCATAGGCGCCCAGCAAGCCAATCACGTAAGTGATGGCACGTGTAACTTAATACAGAATCTTTTTGCTTATTATATTTTAGCGTATATCACTTTATAAATATTGCATATATGCATATATATTGTGATGTCCTTGGATTTGTGCAATGGGAATCGAATCGTGATGAGATCACGATAATGAGATCGATTCACCTTTAAACACATATCCTAAATAATCCCGGTCATAGGTTACTCGAGAGGGACATCGTGATAACCGGACAGATTGGTGTGCTGTATACCCGTCCATATGATGGATGTAGTTGGTCTCATAACTGCTCGTGTAGGGACACTAGGGATACAATACAGGTGCTCATTGGAGAGTGAGTTCACTGATTGATCCGCTTACAGAATGCTGGATGGTTGATGATGCCTTATTGTCAGACAACGATTCTGTAGTCCTAGTGGTATATCTGGTCCTGAGACTTGAGACACCAAGGATGTCCTGTATGAGTGCTCCACTCTTTGATACCAGACTTATAGGTTTGGCTATCCCAAATCTAGTACAGATGGTCATTGGGAGTGGTAATCGACCTTACGAGGGCTATTGAGTGTCGATAGATGATCATCTACTCTCGGCGTTATGAGAGGAATATCCCATGTGTTCTTGCTCAGACAAATCCCTGGCCAGGGTCATCCGGGTTGAGAGAGAAAGAGTTCTCTGGGAGAATCCGATTAGAGCGAGACTTGAGTAGAAACCGTATGGGTCTGACAGCGCCATGCTCGATATACTGTCTCTGGGATATTAGATGGATGAGAGACTATAGGTACACAGTAACTGAGGACAGACAGGTCCAATGGATTGGATTCCCCTGTATCGTCTGGGGACTACGGCGTAGTGGCCTAGTACGTCCGTAGTCGATGAGTCAAGTGAATTATTACAAAGATAATAATTCACTGAGTTAGAAGGAGTTCTGACAGGTATGACTCACGGCCAGCTCGATATTGGGCCTAGAGGGTCACACACATATGATAGGTATTGCGATGAGTAGAGGTTCTGATATGAGATATCCGACGGAGCCCTTGTCTTATTGGATGCAGATCCAATACCCACTAGGGGAGGACCCATTAGGGTTTGACAGGTGACCTCTATAAATAGGAGGGATTCAGAGCCTCATAGGCTATGCCTTTGCTTGCCTTTCCTATTCTCCTCTCCCTCTCCACCTCAGAGCAGGCCTGGAGTTTTGAGGAGCGTCGTCGCAACCCTACTGTGTGGATCACCGCTAGAGAGGAGGACGCTTGACCTCCGTCACCCTCTCCTAAGGATCTGCAAGGAAATAGGGATATACGATCTCCTTAGGTAACACAATCTACTCTATACGCAGTTTTAAGTTTCGGGGATTTTGCGCACCAATCTTCACATGACGACGAACATCTCTTTGGGAATCGGGGATTTTGTTTTCTTGTTCTTCCGCTGTGCATGTGATGACGCCCCCAAGATTTCCCAACACCATGCCTATGGGTAGCTAGCCCTCGAGCGACGCCGCCCTTGTAAATGTGCGGGTGGCATTGCACCCCGCGAGCGTTGTGCTCGCGGGTGTAGTGCTTGTGGGTGGCGCCCTCGCAAGCGGGCACCCCTCTGGGTGGTGCCCTCGCGGGTGGGCGCCCCTTTGGGAGGAGCCCCCTTCTTGCGGGCGTTGTGTCGCCCGCAGGAGCCGCCCTTGTGAGCAGGCCGCCCTTATGAGCGCTGTACTTGCAGGCTGCGCCCACGGGCGACGCCACTCTTGCGAGCGCTACGCCCGCAGGCTACCAACCCCCTCCCTGCTGGCCGCAAGCCTGTTGCAGGTGTAGCACCTACGCTGTGCTGCCTGCCTGCGACCGCTACTACAGCGGTTGCACGCACGCAAATGGCAGCAAGGGCAGCAAGCCTTTGTCACTTTTGCGTCGACGATTTTAACGTCAGAACCTTCTCCAAAACACAACACATGTAGTTCAAAACTAATTTCGCACGAATAACCTAGCTCTGATACTATTGTTGGGAAATCTTGGGGGAGACATCATATGCGCAGCAGAAGAATAGAAAACAAAATTCCTAATTCCCAAAGATATGTTCGTCGTAGTACGAAGATTGTCGATAAAAATCAGTTTTGAAGCAAAAGCCGATTCTAAGATAACTTATGATTAAGTGCAGTTTACGTCTAAACACAATTTACGTTTAAATGCAGTTTGCGTCTAAACGCAGTTTTACGTCTAAACACAGATTTACGTTTAAACGCAGATTTACGTCTAAACACAGATTTACGTCCAAACTCAGTTTACCTCTAAAACGTAGTTTTACGTCTAAACGCAGATTTACGTCTAAACGCAGATTTATGTCTAAACGCAGATTTACGTCTAAACTCAGATTATGTCTAAAACGTCTAAACACAGTTTGGACAGTTTTACGTCTAAACGCAATTTTACGTCTAGACGCAGTTTCAAAGGGATCCGAACTTAGAAGTCGGCATGATCATTGTATAATGATTCTTCCAGGCAAATCTTCAGCAAATTCTCAGCCATATCAGTATCCACATCTCCAGAAGAATGAGATAGAAAGGATTATAAAAGAGATGCTCGAAACAGGAGTTATTCGGCCAAGTTGCAACCTCTACTCTTCGCCGGTGCTACTTGTACGCAAGAAGGACGGAACAAGGAGAATATGTGTTGATTACCGAGCTCTCAATGGCATAATCATCAAGGACAAATACTTTATTCCAATAGTAGATGAATTGCTAGATGAAAGGGAGCACAAATCTTTACAAAGCTGGACCTTTGATCCGGGTATCATCAAATACGAGCATGCGAAGAAGACATACGAAAAATCACCTTTTGAACACACAACAACCACGAATTTTTGCTTTCTTCAACAAAAGGTGGAATATCTTGGGCATATCATATCAGAGGAAGGTGTGGCAGTGGACCCCTTCAAAATTGGAGCAATGCAAAACTGACCGACCTCGAGAAACATAAAATTGCTACATGGCTTTCTGGGTTTAACAGGCTACTACCGCAAGTTCGTGAAAAACTATGGAAAGATCAGTGCACCACTTACTTCCTTACTAGAAAAAGATGTCTTCCAATGGTTGGACAGAGCCTCCGCTGCCTTCGACAAACTTAAGGCAGCCATGACGACGACGCCGGTGCTAACACTACCAGATTTCAACCGACCCTTCATTATTGAGGCCGACACATCTGGAGTCAGAATTGGAGCCATTCTCATGCAAGATGGTCGACCACTCGCATACACTAGCAAGGCATTATCTCCCTCCGATCAAAATATGTCAACATATGATAAGGAGATGCTCGCCATTGTGCGCGCAGCAACGAGGTGGAGATTGTACTTGATCAGGCGATACTTTCAAATCAAGACCAACCATAAAAGCCTAAAATATCTCTTGGAGCAGAAGATATCTTCCCCCGAGCAGCAAAAATGGGTAACAAAACTTCTTGGATTTGATTTTGAAATAACTTACAAAAAGGGAAAAGAGAATGTTCTTGCAGATGCGCTTTCGCAACTACCCGAGCAAGTTGAAGTTTCGACCGTTTCACTTCCGACTAGCGACTTCCTTGAGGATATTAAGATGGAATGGCAGGAAGATTCAGATACTAGTAAGATTATAAAAAAATTGGAGGAAGCACCAAGCCCCATGGCTCATTACAATTGGGACTCAAAAGAATTACACTATAAGGGACGCATTGTGCTTGTGACAAATTCTACTTGCATCTTCAATAGCAGATTTTGGACAAAGTTATTCTATATGCAGGGTACTAAATTGAAAAGGAGTACGACATATCACCCACAAACCAACAGCCAACCGGAAGTTTTAAACAGGTGCTTAGAGACAGCCCAAAGCCACCCACCAAATATGACTACCCAAAGAGAACTCCAGACCCAGCCAAGTGCCATTATTGATCGATGGATCGTGACTACATGAGGTAAGCAAACAATTTGGCAAATGTTACATTTGCATTTTCTCTTTTGAGAAGTGCAATTTTTGCTTTCATCTTGAATTGTGCAAGCTAGTTAGTTTGCCTCTTTTCATGATGTCCACACTAGAAATTCTTGCTCCCCCTTTGTCATTGTCAAAAAGAAGGGAAGACCCTTATATCAATTTTCATATTATGACAAAAGTAAGTATCATTCTTATTTGTGCATCATTATATATTCAAATTAAAACATACACAATTTCAATAACCTTATTTTTCATGCACGATGCTTTGAAGACCAAAGATCAGGTTATTAATGTCTTCAAAGAGTTTCATGCCAGGGTTGAAAGGGAGACAGAAAGGAAATTGAAATGCATAAGATCAGATAATGGTGGTGAGTATACGGGATTGTTTAATGACTATTGCAGGTCACATGGGATGACAGTTCCTGGTACACCTCAGCATAATGCAATCGCAGAGAGGATGAACCGCACCATCATGGAAAAGATCAGATGTATGCTTTCACAGGCCAAGCTACCCAAAAGGTTTTGGGATGAGGCTTTGAGGACTGTAGTTAATGTGATCAACTTATCACCATGTACAGCCCTAGATGGTGATGTTGCAGAGCATGTATGGTCAGGGAAAGATGTTTCCTACAAGCATTTGAGAGTGTTTGGTTGTCGTGCATTTGCACATGTTCCAGATAATGAGAGGTCCAAGCTGGATGGTAAGTCTAAAGAATGTATTTTTCTTGGTTACTCACATGATCAGTTTGGTTACAGGCTTTGGGATCCAGAAAAGCAGAAGGTGTTCAGGAGCAGAGATGTGGTCTTCTTTGAGGATCAAACCTTTGAGGATTTGAAGAAGAAGGCACCAGCCAAGACTTCTGCAGAAGGATTAGCAGATTGTGACCCAGTTATTCCTCCAGTATATCAGGGTGATGGGGGAGATGTGTAGGAAAATAGTGTAGAGCCTGATGTTGATTTACCTGCAAGACATGTTGAGCAAGAAGAAGTAGGAGAGCAAGTTCCCGCAGAACCTCAGTTGAGAAGATCTTCTAGACAATGTCAACCTTCCAGAAGATACTCTACAGATGAGTATGTGATGCTTACTGATGCAGGTGAACCAGAGAGTTACCAGGAAGCAGTTGAGAGTGAGCAGAAAGAGAAGTGGTTAGTTGCTATGCAGGAAGAGATGGATGCTCTTCAGAAGAACCACACTTATGATTTGGTGCTGCTACCAAATGGAATGAAGGCCTTGAAGAACAAGTGGGTTTTTAGGTTGAAGACTCAATAATATTGTTCTCAACCAAAGTACAAAGCTAGATTGGTTGTGAAAGGCTTTAGTCAAAAGAAAGGTATTGACTTTGAAGAGATATTTTCTCCTATTGTTAAAATGTCTTCTATTCGTGTTGCTCTTGGTATTGCTGCTAGCCAGGACTTGGAGGTTGAGCAGTTAGATGTGAAGACAGCTTTCCTTCATGGTGATTTGGAGGAGGAAATTTATATGGAGCAACCAGAAGGCTTTAAAGTCAAAGGTAAAGATAATTTTGTCTACAAGTTGAAGAAGAGCTTGTATGGGCTAAAGCAAGCTCCAAGATAGTGGTACAGAAAGTTTGATTCATTTATGACAGAAAATGGATACAAAAGAACGGCTTCAGATCATTGTGTGTATATCAAATGGTTTGGTGAGGATTTTATTATTCTCTTACTTTATGTTGATGACATGCTTATTCTTGGGAAAGATATGTCTAAAATTGACAGGTTGAAGAAGGAACTGAGTGAGTCTTTTGCAATGAAGGACATGGGGCCAGCAAAGCAAATACTAGGCATGCAGATTTCTCGTGATAGGAAAAACAAGAAGATTTGGTTGTCACAAAAGAAATACATCGAGAAGGTATTGGAAAGATTCAGTATGAGCAATGCAAAACCAGTTGGTTCTCCTCTGGCAGGTCACTTCAAGTTGTGCTCAGAACAGAGTCCGTCAAGTGATGAGGAGAAGGAGAAAATGCAAAAGGTTCCTTATGCTTCAGCAGTTGGAAGTTTAATGTATGCTATGGTATGTACGAGGCCAGACATCGCATATGCAGTGGGTGTTACTAGCAGATTTCTTGCAAATCCAGGCAAAGAGCACTGGGCAGCAGTGAAGTGGATTTTTAGATATCTCAGAGGGAGCTCTAAGGTTTGTTTAAGCTTTGGAGGTGGACCACCTATGTTGACAGGTTACACAGATGCAGATATGGCAAGAGATATAGATACGAGGAAGTCCACTTCAGGTTATGTACTTACTTTTGCAAGGGGAGCTGTGTCATGGCAATCCAGGTTATAAAGGTGTATGTTAGAACCCTTGCAGATTCTAAACTTGGGGTTGATCTCTTTAGGGGATTGACCTCCTTGGAACTCTATAGGGGTTCCTCCCTCCAAGTTGCTGCTCAAAGGCTGCAGAAAAGATTCATCTATTGCTTATGAAAAGAGGAGGAATACATGGCTATTTATAGGGCTTTTAAACCCTAACTCCTAATAGGACTCCTACTTAAAACTCTTACTTCTAACCAACTCCTAATAGGACTCCTACTCAAGACTCCTATTCCCTTACAACTCCTAATTATTCTCTAAGAAAAAACCTCTTACATAAATGTCCCTCTCAATTAGGACTCTCCTAGCTAGAGTCCTAACAGAATGTCCCTCTTAATTAGGACTCTCCTAGCTAGATGTCCCTCTCAATTAGGACTCTCCTAGCTAGAGTCCTAACAGACCCGCCCTCTTCAAATCAGCCTTGTCCTCAAGGCTGAGATTCCATGAACTCAAGAAACCGAGTCTTCAGCTCCTCATATGGTTCCCATGTGGTGTCTTCAAGTGGTAGATTATTCCAATGCACTAGTACTTCAGTAGAGGGATGTCGGCGACGCATCACGATCCTGCGATCGAGGATGGCTTGTGGTTGGGCTTGAATAACTCCATCCTCAGATGTGTTGGGCAATTGGATCTGGGGTGACTCGTGTTCTCCCAACTTGGGCTTTAGGCATGATACATGGAAGACAGGGTGAATTTTGGCATCCTCAGGTAATTTAAGTCTGTATGCCACAGCTCCAATACGCTCTGTGATCTGATAGGGCCCATAAAAACGTGGGGATAGCTTCATGAAGGCTCGAGTATTGATAGAGAGTTGCTTGTATGGTTGTAGGCGAAGATAAACCCAATCTCCCACTGAAAATTCTCTTTCACTTCGTCGTGTGTCGGCTTGCTGCTTCATTCTGGCTTGAGCGGTAGAGAGATTATCTTTTAACAGTTGTAAGAGTTTGTCCCTATCAATCAATTCTTGGTCAACCTGATCTACCTTGGCCGAGCCAATTACATACTTTGGAATCACAGGTGCTGGTCGACCATACAATGCTTCATAAGGGGCACATTTTGTAGATGAATGATATGTAGTATTATACTACCATTCGGCCCAGGGAAGTCATTTCGCCCACTCTTTTGGTCGGTCGCTAGCGAAACACCGGAGGTACGTCTCTAAGCACCTATTTACCACCTCTGTTTGGCCGTCAGTTTGTGGATGATATGCTGTGCTCATCTTGAGTTTGGTGCCTTGTAACTGAAATAACTCGGTCCAAAATTTACTAGTGAAGATCCTGTCACGATCATTTACGATGGACCTTGGCATCCCATGCAGTTTAACAATATTTTCTATGAAAATCTGGGCAATACTAGCAGCAGTGTAAGGATTTCTCACAGCACAAAAATGAGCATATTTTGTAAGTCGATCAACCACCACGAGAATCGTGCTTTTACCTTTGGAAGATGGCAGCCCTTCAATGAAGTCCATGGAGATGTCAGTCCACACTAAGTCTGGTATGGGTAGTGGTTGTAGCTTCCCTGGATTTGCCACAGTTTCACCCTTGTGCTGTTGACATACATCACATTGTGCTACATATTCAGCAATAATTTTTTTCATCCCTCTCCAATAAAAATTTTGCTTCACTCTTTTGTAGGTTCTTAGGAATCCAGAGTGACCTGCTGAAGGTATGGAGTGCATTTCATGCAAGATGATTGCGATGCAAGGGGAGTCAGGTATAAGCACAATGCGACCTTTGTAGCGTAGATCCCTCGAATCCCAGGTGTAGTGGGCTATTGCACTTGGATCCTCCTCCAATTTTTTTATGATCTTGCTGATCTTTGGATCCTTCTTCCATTCTTCCCTAATGTCCTCGAGGAGACCGATGGTAGGAAGGGAGATGGCTGATGTTGAATCTCGTATTTTGATGATGAAACCACTTGATATGTGTTTATGATTTAAACTGCATTTTAAGCGATGCAGGTCTACTCGATCAGGTTTAGACAGTTGACGCAGGAGGAATTGACGTTGCGCCGGAAGAGATCACGTTAGGATATTGGATGGCTGAATGCTTCGAACGTCGGGCATCGGGCCAAGGAGAGTGAAATTGCGCCAAGGATATCGGGGTTGCGGAGGTCAACCGCCGATTGGGCAACAAGCCGCAAGAGAGGATGATGCACTGAAGAATCGGACGAAGCGCCAACCAATGACGTGCCGGGCAACAGAATGTCAATTCGCGTTGTAATAATTGTCTAGATCGGAGTTGAGTTTTGGTTTGTGTGTGCAGGATTAACTACGATAACGATGAAGACATAAAGCGAAACAAAGTGCAGGAGTCAAGTGCGAAGGATTTGTTGCGAGTTCGAGAGTTCGACGGAAGTCCGAAGGTTCGTCGGGAATGCTATCGGAACTAGCCGAGAATGAGTAGGGAGCTTGCCGAAGGGTTTTTCGGAAGCTCGCCGGAAGGTTCGTTGGAAGTTCGCGGAGCTCACCGAGAAAGATCGGAGCTTGCCGAAGAAGCTCGTTGGAACTCCCCAAGATCAAATCGTGAAGTCTAGGAGCTTGCCGGGAGTCCGCAGAATGGTTTTCGAGAGTTTATCGGAAGACCGTCGGAAGTTCGCCGGAAGCTCGTCGGAAGAAGTCTTGACTTACGGACTTTGTAATAGCTTAGAAAATTTCTTTAAATTCATAGTTAGCATGTTAATTAGGGTTAGGATTAGGTGTTAATCCTATAACCCAAGTAGGGGCCAATTTGGCCCGAGTTCGGACTGGTTTGGGCCAAGTTTGGAGCCCAACCAGTGAGCTGATTTGGCCTAGGCGGTGGCACCGCCTAGGCTAGGCGGTGGCACCGCCCAGCACCCGAGAGCTGGGCGGTGACACCTCTTGGGCTGGGCGGTTACATCGTCCAGCACCCGAGCGTTGGGCGGTGGCACCGCTTGGCTGGGCGGTGGCACCGCCAGCATCGGGAACATACGAGAATTCAAATTTGGAGCCCAAATTTGAATCCTCTTGATGCCTATAAATACCCCTCAAGTTTCAGCTGAGAATACAACTTTTTGAGCAGCAAGTGTTTGAGAGAAACGTCTTAGAAAAGTCCTAGCTAATCTTGTTTTCATTTTGCTAGCGTTCACCTCCATCTTTCTTGCTGAAAATTTGTAAGAGAATGAACCGCTTGTAAAGAGTTGTAAGAGAGTTATTTACCCTTCCCTTTCAAGAGATTTGCTAGTGGAAGGTGGGAGCCTCATCGAAGAGGGGCCTCGCTAGTGGATGTAGGTCATTTGACCGAACCACTTTAAAATCGACGTAATCTCCGGTTTGCGTTTATGTTTATGCATTTATCTTTCTGCAAACCTTTAATTTGCTAAGTTCACTGCCCTCATCTTATTACGTACGCTTTCAACGCAATTGAAATGGTTTCAAACGAAACATTATTTTTATCGTACGAAAGATTTTCTAAAACCGAAGTTTTAATCCGCTACACTAATTCACCCCCCCTCTTAGTGCCGCTCCGATCCTAACAATTGGTATCAGAGAAAGGCTCACTCTCATATTTGGTTTAATACCCAAGAGAGATGGCTTACTCCGGCATGCAAGAGGGACACTCTATCACACGTCAACCTATGTTTAATGGGTCGGATTACACGTATTGGAAGACCCGTATGAGGATCTTCCTCATTTCTATGGATTTCGAGCTTTAGACTATTGTCGAAAACGGATTTCAAAAATCTTCTCTTCCGATGAACGAATGGAATGAATCGGAGAAGAAGGTTTTTGCCTTAAATGCAAAGGCTATGAATGCCTTGTTTTGTGCTTTGGACAAAAATGAGTTCGATCGGATTTTAACGTGCGAAACGGCTTTTTATATTTGGCGAACACTTGAAATCACGCACGAGGGAACTAGTAGAGTCAAAGACTCAAAAGTTAACATTTCAATACATGATTTCGATCTTTTTCGAATGAAGCCAAGCGAAACCATTGTTGACATGTACACCCGTTTTACGGATGTCGTCAATGGTTTACAAGCTCTTGGCAAATGTTTCTCGAATTTTGAACTTGTTAGTAAAGTATTACGATCACTTTCTAGAGCTTGGGAATCAAAAGTAACGGCAATACAAGAAACAAAAGATTTAAATATTTTTCCACTTGAAGAACTTATCGGCTCATTGATGACATATGAAATGGTGCGCAATGCACATGATGAACACAATGAACACTTGGACCACCTTCTAAAGAACAGGAAGGATTTGGAACTCCGGACAAATAAATACCACTTGAGCGATGACTCAAGTGATGAGGACAATGATGAACTTGAACTTCGAACACTAACTCTTAATAAGTTCATTAAACAAAAATCTAAAATAAACAATGAACTTGAACGGAAGAAGAGGCCAAAGAAGAGGAAGGCAACCAAGGATGAATCAAGAACTTCCAAAGGTGAAACGACGAGGGCTTTGATGAGCTTCAACTACAAGGTAAGTAACTCAATTCTCTTGAATTATTTTGAAATTACTTAAAGTTTTTAATGAGTTCTTAATTTAGATAGTAGAAATAGGAAAAAAAAATTGTTTTTCAAAAATTATATCATGTTTTTCTTTTTAGTATCTTTGAAAAAATTAAAAATTTGATCATGAAAAGTATAATGCTAAGTTTTCATACATGTTATGTTTTGAAATGTTGAATGATGTATGCAACATTATGGATGATAGTTATATATAATTCTTAGGATTAATTCATGCATGTGTATTTTGATGATTTTATGTCATGCATGAGTTTTTGAAGTGAATATTGATTTGATACTCTCATTTCCGATTAACATGTTTTTGGTTTAATCATTTTTATGATGAATTAAGATGACATTCTCATGACATATTAAGATGACAAAGTGTATGTACATCTATGTATTAATTTCTTGATAGTCTTTTGATGATAGATGTGATATCATGATGTTTTATTTTTGATGTGTTTGGTCTTGACGGTTTTATGACGAAACTTTTGTTTTGATTTTAAATGATGATACATGTTTTCACAAAAAGATTTGAACACCCTCACATGAAATCAATTATATGAAATGGAAATAAATTTTATATCCTATTGAGATTAATGAATTTAGTTTACCAATGTTGTGAATCTCATGAAAATAAACATGATGAATATTTTAAAAATAAATGAGTGTATCATGTATTTGGTCTTAATGATTTCTCTTAAACATATTTTTTTGAAATCATACTTGATGAGGAATATCAAGATATTAAAAGGATGTTATCATTGAATCATACTTGATGATTTGTTCTATGAAATTTACCTTTCCGTCTTAAATATTGACACTTGTTTTATTAAAGGTAAAGGAATGCTTATAAGAAGCAAATCGCATGAATAGAAATTTATAAAAACGAAATACGATCCTCTATCTTATCGATTTTTCAATAAATCTATGCTAGTCATGTATGAATTTATTGAATGTGATTTTGAGGATGATTTCGGATTTCACAAATGCTTGATTCATACTTATGACATGAGACACATTTTAAATATGAATCATATTCAATGCTTCAATCATATTATATCTCCCTTAATTCATTTTGTTCTCCTAGATTTATTTACGAAAGAGGAGAATCTTCCAAAAATAAAATGATGCAAATGAATCACTTATCGATATGTCTTTTTGAAATATCTTTTTAATGTGATGTTGATAATTTGAGATGCCTATTGGAATTCATGACATAAGATAATTGAATCCTTGACTTACTCTAGCTTGAAAATAGATGTTTAAAATCTTGCTTGATTAGCTGTTTTATAAGATTTTGCCTTTATGTCTTGAACTTTCATGCTTATCTTGATTTGGCATATAATGACTAAGGCATGCTTAGATAAAAAAGAATCACTTCAAAAATGCTTTTCCCATCGGATCAAGATTAATGATTTCATGATATTTTATGAATCTCGAAATTGATTTTGATGACTTGATTATGAGTTTCAAGTTACCGATTTGATTTGAATAAGTTTTATTTAAATCATAATCTTGATCTTGTAAAATTAGAATCACAAATAATATCTTTTGGTATTCATGAATTGATACTCACAATATGAAAGTATTGGTATTCATGACTTGAATTTAATTGAAACATTGCATGCTTAAATTAATCATTCTCCTATGTTTCAAAAATTCCTTAAAAGCCTTATGAGATGATTGAAAATTAATTTGCTTTATGATGAATCACGAATCATGACTTGATCTATGATATTGATATATTTTAATCATGATCCTTGGTTGTATAATCCTTTTGCTCTATTAAAAGGATTTATTGAATGAATCATGTCCTTCTTGAATTTTCTTGATATCATGACATGATTTTGTAAGTTGGCTTGTATAATGATTAAAATCTTTTGGCAATCGATTTCTCCCTTCTTTTCGGTAATGACAAAGGGGGAGAAATATATGAATTGATACTATAAGTGCCATATTTAAATTTGAATGATGTTGAGATATCAAAAGAAGCTTGCATCGAAATATATGGTAAATTGATAATCGAAATGCTATGATTGCCATATGCCATGTTTGCATCATATTAAGATATCAAGAACTAGCATTGTAATTTTACTTGCTGATATCTTGTCATATGATGAAATACTACGAATTGTTGCTAAAATGATGCATGCAACACTTATGCTTTTTATGTGATGTATTGCATATGATGTGTATCATGAATGCTTTAAATGATGAATGTTTGGTATCATGATCAACATGTTGATAAATGCAAGAAAATTTTAATGTTTGAGTATCATGTATGATATGCTTATTAATGATGATTGATTTATTTTTCGGTATCGTGCATGAAAAATAAGGTTATTGAAATTGTGTATGTTTTAATTTGAATATATAATGATGCACAAATAAGAATGATACTTACCTTTGTCATAATATGAAAATTGATATAAGGGTCTTCCCTTCTTTTTAACAATGACAAAGGGGAGCAAGAATTTCTAGCATGGACATCATGAAAAGAGGCCAACTAACTAGCTTGCACAATTCAAGATGAAAGCAAAAATTGCACTTCTCAAAACAGAAGATGCAAATGTAACATTTGCCAAATTGTTTGCTTGCCTCATGTAAAACATTATCTCTTGCTAGTTTGATATTTTTGCTAGCTTGTATGTTGCAAAACTTGATCACTTTTTCAAACATTTTGCTAGCTTGCATGATGTAGAACTTGCTATCTTGAACTTTACCAAAAGTGCTATCTTGTATGCTATAAAACTTGCATATCTAAAACTTGATAGCTTGAATGTCCTAAGCATGATGCAATACTTGCTAAATTTTCTAGCTTCAAAACTGCATGATGATAAAACTTGATATTATGTTTTTCATGCAATGAGTTGAACTTATATTAAAAACACAAAGAATAGTTGTGCTTCTCCTTTTTGTTGATGACAAAGGGGGAGAAGTATGTTGATGATATGATATGCATAAGTTTATGCATATGTTCATGATGATGTGTTGCAAGTATTCATGATGAATATTGCAATGACTTGAATTCAGTTTGAACTCAAGGTTCTATCAATATGGCATATTGATAGGGGGAGTTTGTTTAAACTCCCGGAGTTAAGGTTAACTCCGTCATCAAGTGGTTGTCATCATCAAAAAAGGGGAGATTGTTGAATCTCGTATTTTGATGATGAAACCACTTGATATGTGTTTATGATTTAAACTGCATTTTGAGCGATGCAGGTCTACTCGATCAGGTTTAGATAGTTGACGCAGGAGGAATTGACGTTGCGCCGGAAGAGATCACGTCAGGATATTGGATGGCTGAATGTTTCGAACTTCGGGCACCGGGCCAAGGAGAGCGAAATTGCGCCAAGGATATCGGGGTTGCGGAGGTCAACCGCCGAATGTGCAACAAGTCGCAAGAGAGGACGATGCACTGAAGAATCGGACGAAGCGCCAACCAATGACGTGCCGGGCAACAGAATGTCAATTCGCGTTGTAATAATTGTCTAGATCAGAGTTGAGTTTTGGTTTGTGTGTGCAGGATTAACTACGATAACGATGAAGACATAAAGCGAAACAAAGTGCTGGAGTCAAGCGCGAAGGATTTGTTGCGAGTTCGAGAGTTCGACGGAAGTCCGAAGGTTCGTCGGGAATGCTGTCGGAACTAGCCGAGAATGAGTAGGGAGCTTGCCGAAGGGTTTTTCGGAAGCTCGCCGAAAGGTTCGTTGGAAGTTCGCGGAGCTCACCGAGAAAGATCGGAGCTTGCCGAAGAAGCTCGTTGGAACTCGCCAAGATCAAATCGTGAAGTCTAGGAGCTTGCCGGGAGTCCGCAGAATGGTTTTCGAGAGTTTATCGGAAGACCGTCGGAAGTTCGCCGGAAGCTCGTCGGAAGAAGTCTTGACTTACGGACTTTGTAATTGCTTAGAAAATGTCTTTAAATTCATAGTCAGCATGTTAATTAGGGTTAGGATTAGGTGTTAATCCTATAACCCAAGTAGGGGCCAATTGGGCCCGAGTTCTGACTGGTTTGGGCCAAGTTTGGAGCCCAACTAGTGAGCTGATTTGGCCTAGGCGATGGCACCGCCCAGCACCCGAGAGCTGGGCGGTGACACCTCCTGGGCTGGGCGGTTGCACCGTCCAGCACCCGAGCGCTGGGAGGTGGCACCGCTTGGCTGGGCGGTGGCACCGCCAGCATCGGGAACATACGAGAATTCAAATTTGGAGCCCAAATTTGAATCCTCTTGAGCCCTATAAATACCCCTCAAGTTTCAGCTGAGAATACAACTTTTTGAGCAGCAAGTGTTTGAGAGAAAGGTCTTAGAAAAGTCCTAGCTAATCTTGTTTTCATTTTCGTAGCGTTCACCTCCTTCTTTTTGCTGAAAATTTGTAAGAGAGTGAACCGCTTGTAAAGAGTTGTAAGAGGGGTATTTACCCTTCCCTTTCAAGAGATTTGCTAGTGGATGGTGGGAGCCTCATCGAAGAGGGGCCTCGCAAGTGGATGTAGGTCATTTGACCGAACCACTTTAAAATCGACGTAATCTCCGGTTTGCGTTTATGTTTATGCATTTATCTTTCTGCAAACCTTTACTTTGCTGAGTTCACTGCCCTCATCTTATTACGTATGCTTTCAACGCAATTGAAACGGTTTCAAACGAAACATTATTTTTATCGTACGAAAGATTTTCTAAAACCGAAGTTTTAATCCGCTGCACTAATTCACCCCCCCCTCTTAGTGCCGCTCCGATCCTAACAATTGGTATTAGAGCAAAGCTCACTCTCATATTTGGTTTAATACCCAAGAGAGATGGCTTACTCCGACATGCAAGAGGGACACTCTATCACACGTCCACCTATGTTTAATGGGTCAGATTACACGTATTGGAAGACCCGTATGAGGATCTTCCTCATTTCTATGGATTTCGAGCTTTGGACTATTATCGAAAACGGATTTCAAAAATCTACTCTTCCGATGAACGAATGGAATGAATCGGAGAAGAAGGTTTTTGCCTTAAACGCAAAGGCTATGAATACCTTGTTTTGTGCTTTGGACAAAAATGAGTTCAATCGGATTTTAACGTGCGAAACGGCTTTTGATATTTGGCGAATACTTGAAATCACGCACGAGGGAACTAGTAGAGTCAAAGACTCGAAAGTTAACATTTCAATACATGATTTCGATCTTTTTCGAATGAAGCCAAGCGAAACCATTGTTGACATGTACACCCGTTTTACGGATGTCGTCAATGGTTTACAAGCTCTTGGCAAATGTTTCTCGAATTTTGAACTTGTTAGTAAAGTTTTACGATCACTTTCTAAAGCTTAGGAATCAAAAGTAACGACAATACAAGAAACAAAAGATTTAAATATTTTTTCACTTGAAGAACTTATCGGCTCATTGATGACATATGAAATGGTGCGCAATGCACATGATGAACACAATGAACACTTGGACCACCTTCCAAAGAACAGGAAGGATTTGGAACTCCGGACAAATAAATACCACTTGAGCGATGACTCAAGTGATGAGGACAATGATGAACTTGAACTTCGAACACTAACTCTTAATAAGTTCATTAAACAAAAATCTAAAATAAACAATGAACTTGAACGGAGGAAGAGGCCAAAGAAGAGGAAGGCAACCAAGGATGAATCAAGAACTTCCAAAGGTGAAACGACGAGGGCTTTGACGAGCTTCAACTACAAGGTAAGTAACTCAACTCTCTTGTATTATTTTGAAATTACTTAAAGTTTTTAATGAGTTCTTAATTTAGATAGTAGAAATAGGAAAAAAAAATTGTTTTTCAAAAATTATATCATGTTTTTCTTTTTAGCATCTTTGAAAAAATTAAAAATTTGATCATTAAAGGTATAATGCTAAGTTTTCATACATGTTATGTTTTGAAATTTTGAATGATGTATGCAACATTATGGATGATAGTTATATATAATGCTTAGGATTAAATCTTGCATGTGTATTATGATGATTTTATGTCATGCATGAGTTTTTGAAGTGAATATTGATTTGATACTCTCATTTTGGATTAACATGTTTTTGGTTTAATCATTTTTATGATGAATTAAGATGACATTCTCATGACATATTAAGATGACAAAGTGTATGTACATCTATGTATGAATTTCTTGATAGTCTTTTGATGATAGATGTGATATCATGATGTTTTATTTTTGATGTGTTTGGTCTTGACGGTTTTATGACGAAACTTTTGTTTTGATTTTAAATGATGATACATGTTTTCACAAAAAGATTTGAACACCCTCACATGAAATCAATTATATGAAATGGAAATAAATTTTATATCCTATTGAGATTAATGAATTTAGTTTACCAATCTTGTAAATCTCATGAAAATAAACATGATGAATATTTTAAAAATAAATGAGTGTATCATGTATTTGGTCTTAATGATTTCTCTTAAACATTTTTTTTTGAAATCATACTTGATGATGAATATCAAGATATTAAAAGGATGTTATCATGGAATCATACTTGATGATTTGTTCTATGAAATTTACCTTTCCGTCTTAAATATTGACACTTGTTTTATTAATGGTAAAGGAATGCTTATAAGAAGCAAATCACATGAATAGAAATCACATTTGCCAAATTGTTTGCTTGCCTCATGTAAAACATTATCTCTTTCTAGTTTGACATTTTTGCTAGCTTGTATTTTGCAAAACTTGATCACTTTTTCAAACATTTTGCTAGCTTGCATGATGTAGAACTTGCTATCATGAACATTACTAAAAGTGCTATCTTGTATGCTATAAAACTTGCATATCTACAACTTGATAGCTTGAATGTCCTAAGCATGATGCAATACTTGCTAAATTTTCTAGCTTCAAAACTGCATGATGATAAAACTTGATATTATGTTTTTCATGCAATGAGTTGAATTTATATTAAAAACACAAAGAATAGTTGTACTTCTCCTTTTTGTTGATGACAAAGGGGGAGAAGTATGTTGATGACATGATATGCATAAGTTTATGCATATGTTCATGATGATGTGTTGCAAGTATTCATAATGAATATTGCAATGACTTGAATTCAAGGTTCTATAAATATGGCATATTGATAGGGGGAGTTTGTTTAAACTCCCGGAGTTAAGGTTAACTCCGTCATCAAGTGGTTGTCATCATCAAAAAGGGGGAGATTGTTGAATCTCGTATTTTGATGATGAAACCACTTGATATGTGTTTATGATTTAAACTGCATTTTGAGCGATGCAGGTCTACTCGATCAGGTTTAGACAGTTGACGCAGGAGGAATTGATGTTGCGCCGGAAGAGGTCAGGATATTGGATGGCTGAATGCTTCGAACGTCGGGCATCGGGCCAAGGAGAGCTAAATTGCGCCAAGGATATCGGGGTTACGGAGGTCAACCGCCGATTGGGCAACAAGCCGCAAGAGAGGACGATGCATTGATGAATCGGACGAAGCGCCAACCAATGACGTGCCGGGCAACAGAATGTCAATTCGCGTTGTAATAATTGTCTAGATCGGAGTTGAGTTTTGGTTTGTATGTGCAGGATTAATTACGATAATGAGGAAGACATAAAGCGAAACAAAGTGCTGGAGTCAAGCGCAAAGGATTTGTTGCGAGTTCGAGAGTTCGACGGAAGTCTGAAGGTTCGTCGGGAATGCTGTCGGAACTAGCCGAGAATGACTAGGGAGCTTGCCGAAGGGTTTTTCGGAAGCTCGCCGGAAGGTTCGTTGGAAGTTCGCGGAGCTCACCGAGAAAGATCGGAGCTTGCCGAAGAAGCTCGTTGGAACTCACCAAGATCAAATCGTGAAGTCTAGAAGCTTGCCGGGAGTCCGCAGAATGGTTTTCGAGAGTTTATCGGAAGACCGTCGGAAGTTCGCCGGAAGCTCGCTAGAAGAAGTCTTGACTTATGGACTTTGTAATAGCTTAGAAAATGTCTTTAAATTCATAGTTAGCATGTTAATTAGGGTTAGGATTAGGTGTTAATCCTATAACCCAAGTAGGGGCCAATTGGGCCCGAGTTCGGACTGGTTTGGGCCAAGTTTGGAGCCCAACCAGTGAGCTGATTTGGCCTAGGCGGTGGCACCGCCTAGGCTAGGCGGTGGCACCACCCAGCACCCGAGAGTTGGGCGGTGACACCTCCTGGGCTGGGCGGTTGCACCGTCCAGCACCCGAGCGCTGGGCGGTGGCACCGCCAGCATCGGGAACATACGAGAATTCAAATTTGGAGCCCAAATTTGAATCTTCTTGAGGCTTATAAATACCCCTCAAGTCTCAGCTGAGAATACAACTTTTTGAGCAGCAAGTGTTTGAGAGAAAGGTCTTAGAAAAGTCCTAGCTAATCTTGTTTTCATTTTGCTAGTGTTCACCTCTTTCTTTCTTGCTGAAAATATGTAAGAGAGTGAACCGCTTGTAAAGAGTTGTAAGAGGGGTATTTACCCTTCCCTTTCAAGAGATTTGCTAGTGGAAGGTGGGAGCCTCATCGAAGAGGGGCCTCGCTTGTTAGGATCGGAGCGGCACTAAGAGGGGGGGTGAATTAGTGCAGCGGATTAAAACTTCGATTTTATCAAAATCTTTCGTACGATAAGAACGGAACTTGAAAAGTTTAACTTGAAAGCGTATTCTTAAAGTTGCGCAGCAAGGGTAATAAGGAACTAAAGCAGTAAGAAGATTTGCAGTAATGTAAATGACAATAATAAAATGCAAACCAGATATTACGCCGATTTTTAGAGTGGTTCGGTCAAATGACCTACTCCACTTGCGAGGCCCCTCTTCAATGAGGCTCCCACCTTCCACTAGCAAGTCTCTTGAAATGGAAGGGTAAACACCCCTCTTACAACCTTTTACAAGCAGCTCAACCTCTTACAAATTTTCAATAAGAAAGAAGGAGAACTCTCTAGCAAATTGAAAACAAGACTTGCTAAGACTTTCTAAGACTTTTCTCTCAATCAAAATGCTTCTCAAAAGTTGTAACCTCAGCTGAGATTTGAGGGGTATTTATAGGCCTCAAGAGGATTCAAATTTTGGGCTCCAAAATTTGAATTCTCTTAGGGTTCCCGGTGCTGGAGGTTCCACCGCCCAAGCAGGCGGTGCCACCGCCCAGCGCTCGGGTGCTGGACGGTGCAACCGCCCAGCCAAGGAGGTGTCACCGCCCAGCACTCGGGTGCTGGGCGGTGCCACCGCCTACAGTGTTTTCAGCCCGACTACAGTGTTTTCAGCCACTAGTTGGGCTTCAATCTTGGCTCTCTAGTTCGCTGGTTTAGCTTAATTTTTAGCCTAAACCAACTCTGACTTTGGGCCCAGTTGGCCCCTAACCAGGATATAGGATTATCTCTTAATCCTAATCCTAATTACAAGTGGACTACATAACCAAAACACATCCTAAGCAAATTTTCAACCGCGAACGTCGAGTCTTGTTCTGGCGAGCTTTCCGACGAACTTTCTGCCGACGGGCTTCTAGCAAGCTCCCGAACTTGTGATGACTTTAATGAGTAGCCGAGCCTTCTCGGTGATCTCCGTGAACCTCCGACGATCTCTTCGGCGAACTTCCGAAAATTCCGACAGGTTCCCGATTTCTTCTCGGTTGGTTCTGGCAGCATCTCCGACGATTCTTCGATCTCTTAAACGTCCATCGAACTTGACTCCGGTATTCTCGCTTTGTGTTTTCTGGTTATCGTAGTTAATCCTGCACACTTAACTCAATAATATGGATTAGATCAAATAACCCATCAATTGATTTTATCATCAAAATCCGAGATTCAACAATCTCCCCCTTTTTGATGATGACAATCAATTGATGACGGAGTTAAACGTAACTCCCCCTATCTATATGCCATATTATGAGAAGATAAAACACTTGAATTTCATCATTGAATTCAAGTATAAACCGATAAGCTCTAACCGTAGAACTTATCGTTATTCTCATTAAGCATAATGTAAATGCGAAACTTTGATGAAAATCTTTTTCAAGTCGAAAGATAAGAGACAAATTTTACTATGACAAGAGATAAAGATTTTCAACTTGAATTGCATGATTATACATTTTAGACATGCATTCAATATGATCAATCAATCTTACGATATTTTCAAGGATTTTGCAAGGCATATAAGATGATCATCGATCAATCACTTTTCTCAAGGATTTTGCAATTCATATTTTGTCATGCTATTAAGAATGATATAAGTCATCACTTTTCTCCCCCTTTGTCATCAACAAAAAGGAAAATGAGACTTGAAGCACATATTTTGTCATACAACGATTTTATCATTGAAAATTAAGTATGCAAAAATATTTACGCAGAGTTTATTTTAGAGGAAAATTCAGCATGCATTCATATTATCTAATCTCTTCTTTCTATGAATAACAGAAATTGTAGATGTATAAGAGAGAGATTGGGATAAAAAAATTCAAGTAGTAATTTCACGAAGTCAAGATCATAATTCGAATACAAACTCATTCAAATCGTCAAATTAATGAAAATCTCAACATTACTCTTTAATCATCACATAAGGCATTTAAAGAATTTTTGAAACATAGGAGAATGATTAATTTAAGCATACAATGTTTCAATCAAATTCAAGTCATGAATGCCAATACTTTCATATTTGTAAGTATCAATTCATGAATGCCAAAAGATATTATTTGTGATTCCAATTTTGTAAGATCAAAATTATGATTTAGATAAAACTTATTTAAATCAAATTGCTAACTTGAAATTCATAATCAAGTCATCAAAGTCGATTTCGAGATTTCACAACATGTCATATGGAATTTGAAGGAGAATGAGAGATGGAAAGAAGATGAAAAGCTTTACGGAAAATCCAATCAAACAAGTTTATTGTTTAGGGACAATTTAACATACCTAATTCCCTTCTAATGAATTCAAATTGGTCTTCATTCAAGGCTTTTGTGAATATATCTGCTAATTGATGCTTTGTGTCAATGAATTCTAGAACAACATTATTGTTAAGGACATGATCGCGTATGAAATGATGCCTAACGTCGATGTGCTTAGTTCTAGAATGCTGAATTGGATTTTTAGTAAGACATATGGCACTAGTATTATCACATTTTATGGGAATATTTTTAAAGTGAATTCCTTAGTCTTCTAATGTATTTTTCATCCAAATGACTTGTGCACAACATGCACTTGCAGCTATGTATTCGGCTTCTGCCGTAGATAGTGCAACTGAATTTTGTTTCTTGGAAGTCCAAGAAACAAGTGCATGTCCTAAAAATTGGCATGTTCCGGATGTACTTTTTCTATCTATTCTGCATCCGCCAAAATCGGCATCCGCATAGGCTATTAAATCAAATTTTTCAGATTTTGGATACCATAATCCTAAATTTGGAGTTCCTTTAAGATACCTAAATATTCTTTTAACACTTTTGAGATGAGATAATTTAGGATTTGATTGAAACCTAGCACAAAGTCCTACACTAAACATAATATCCGGTCTAGTCGCGGTAAGGTAGTGTAGACTACCTATCATTCCCCTATATGTTTTTTGATCAAAATTTTCACTATTTTCATCCATATCTAACTTAGTCGCAGTACTCATAGGGGTGTTTATTGCTTTTGAATTATCCATGTTAAATCGTTTTAACAATTCTAATGTGTATTTAGATTGGTTAATAAATATACCATCCTTAAGTTGTTTGATTTGTAATCCTAAAAAGAAAGTTAATTCCCCCATTAAACTTATTTCGAATTCATGACTCATAGATTTGGCAAATGATTCACATAGTGATTCATCCGAAGAGCCAAAAATAATATCGTCAACATAAATTTGCACAATAAGAAAATTATTTTCAAAATGTTTAATAAACAATGTAGTATCAACCTTGCCTTTGGTAAAATTATTTAAAATAAGAAAGGAACTAAGCCTTTCATACCAAGCTCTAGGAGCTTGTTTCAAGCCATAGAGAGCCTTAGTCAATTTGAATATATGATTAGGAAAAAGAGTATTTTCAAATCCGGGAGGTTGTTCGACATATACTTCTTCGGAAATAAAACCATTTAAGAAGGCACTTTTAACATCCATTTGAAATAGTTTAAAATTATTACTACTAGCATAGGCAAGGAGCATCCTTATGGCTTCTAATCGAGCCACGGGAGCGAAGGTTTCTTCGTAATCGATACCTTCTTCTTGGTTGAAACCTTTGGCCACTAATCTAGCCTTGTTTCTAACCACGATACCATTTTCGTCTTGCTTGTTTCTAAAGACCCACTTAGTACCTATGACTAAGTGGTCACTTGGTCTAGGAACAAGCTTCCATACCTCATTCCTCTCAAATTGGTTCAATTCTTCTTGCATTGCAATGATCCAAAAATCATATTTTAAGGCTTCGTCAATGCATTTAGGTTCAATTTGAGAAAGGAAAGCGGCGTTAGCACAGAAATTTTTGAAAGAAGAACGAGTTTGAACCCCTTTTGATGTATCTCCTATAATTTGCTCTTTTGGATGAGCATCTACATTCAAAAGGCTATTTTGAGGAGAGGGTTCATTTAAATTCAAATTATCAAAACCAAGATCATCATCAAAATCATTTTTCTTTAAATCAGAAATTTCATTAAAAACTACATGAATAGACTCTTCAATTACTAAAGTTCTTTTATTAAAAACCCGAAAAGCTTTAGAAACAGAAGAGTAACCAAGAAAGATGCCTTCATCGGATTTAGCATCAAATTTTCCTAAAGTATCCCTTTCATTTAAAATAAAGCATTTACAACCAAAAACTTTAAAATAGGAGATGTTTGGTTTTTTGTTATTCCATAATTCATAGGGAGTTTTGGATAAGGATGGTCTTATTAGGACTCTATTCATGATGTAGCAAGCCGTATTTACGGCTTCGGCCCAAAAGTACTTAGGTAAACTATGTTCATTCAACATAGTTCTTGCCATTTCTTGTAGGTTTCTATTTTTCCTTTCAACTACTCCATTTTGTTGAGGATTTCTTGGAGTTGAGAAGTTGTGATTGTACCCATTACTTTCGCAAAAATTTTGAAAGTCACGGTTTTGGAATTCACCACCGTGATCACTCCGAATTGATGAAATCATGAAGCCTTTTTCGTTTTGAGTGAGTTTACAAAATTTAGAGAAACACTTGAAGCAATCACTTTTGTGAGCTAAGAAATAGGTCCAAGTGTATCTAGAGTAGTCATCCACAATCACAAAGGCATATTTGCTTCCACCTAGACTTGTTGTATCAATTGGTCCAAATAAGTCCAAATGGATCAATTGTAATGGTCTAATAGTGCTAATTTGATTTTTTGGTTTGAAACTTGTTTTTATTTGTTTGCCTAGTTGACATGCATCGCATACTTTGTCCTTAATAAACTTTATATTTGGAATTCCTCGTACTAATTCTTGAGATGAGATCTTAGATATTGTTTTCATGCTTGCATGGCCTAATCTCCTATGCCAAAGCCAAGCATCATCATTTACGGTGGAGAAGCACATTTCATTACTTAGTTCATCAAGATTGATGGTATAGACATTATTTTGTTTTAAAGCAATCATAGTCATGTTATGATTTGGTTTTTCAATAATGCACATATTTGATTCAAATCTAACGATGTAACCTTTATCGCATAGTTGACTAATACTCAAGAGATTATGTTTCAATCCATCAACTAGTGAGACATCATCAATGGAAAAATTAAATTTGTTACCAATAGTTCCCTTGCCAATGATTTTGCCCTTGTTGTTGTCTCCGAAGGTAACGTACCCTTCTTCTTTGCTAGTGAGTATAGAGAAATGAGATGGATCTCCAGTCATATGTCTTGAGCATCCACTATCGAGATACCATCTCTTGCTCCTAGCTTGTGGGTTTGTCTACAAAAGAGCATGATTTTTAAGTACCCATTTGATTTTGGGTGCCTCAAAAATTGACCCACTAACTTTGTTATTTATTATTGAATTCTTTATAGTTCCTTTAGGAACCCATATTAATTTTTGTGAACTAATTTTCCTAAATGAGCATTTGTAGGCAATATGTCCGGATTTGCAACAAAAGTTGCATTTCATATAAGAGGAAGCATGTAATGTAGGTCCTTTTATGAAAGTGGTAGGATTTTGATGTAATCCTTTTACAAATCTAATTCCATTTCTATTTGCGATGTGACCCTTGTGTGCAAGGATCATATCTAATCCTTTGCTACCAACCTTAAACTTGTTTAAGGTTTCCTTAAGAAGCAAGTTTTCATTTTTTATTGCTTCTAAGTGCTCACACTTAGAGCATGGAGGAGTTTGAAGACTATCAAACTTATCTTGTAGCAAAGCATGCTCTTTCTTTAAGATACTTAACTTCTTGCTAACAGTTCTACATTCATCAAATAATTCATGAAAAGCGATAGATAGTTCTTCAAAAGATAAATCTTCATTAAATAAATCACATACCTCTTCTCCTAACGCCATTAGCGCGTAATGAGCAACTTGCTCGGTGTTGGACTCCTCTTCTTCGGATGCGCTTGAATCATCCCACGTTGCCTTGAACGCCTTCTTCTTTGATGTCCTCTTTTTGGCTTGAGGACAATCGTTCTTGTAGTGTCCCGGTTTTTTGCATTCATAGCAAATCACTTGGTCCTTCTTTTGTTCAAATTTATTTTTTTCATTATTTTTAAGTTTGTTCTTTCTTAAATATTTTTTAAATTTTTGAGTCAAAAGTGCAATGTCATTGTCACTGTCCTCACTTGATGTTCCTTTCAAGTGGTCTTCTTGTGATTTGAGTGCAATATCCTTCCTGTTCTTTGGAAGGGGGTTCTCGAGCTCGTCATGAGCTTGACATGTCATTTCGTAGGTCATTAGAGACCCAATGAGTTCTTCAAGAGGGAATGCTTTAAGGTCTTTGGCCTCTTGAATGGCCGTAACTTTTGGATCCCAACTTTTAGGGAGGGATCTTAAGATTTTAGTTACTAGTTCAAAGTTAGTAAAATCTTTACCAAGAGCTTTGAGTCCATTGATGACATCCGTAAACCGGGTGTACATGTCTCCGATGGACTCACTTGGTTTCATTCGGAAAAGTTCGTAAGAGTGCACAAGGATGTTGATTTTGGACTCTTTCACTCGGCTAGTGCCTTCATGAGTGACCTCAAGAGTTCTCCAAATATCAAAAGCCGAATCACACATTGAAACACGATTAAATTCGTTTTTGTCTAATGCACAAAACAAGGCATTCATAGCCTTTGCATTTAAAGCAAAAACCTTCTTCTCCGATTCATTCCATTCGCTCATCGGAAGAGAAGATTTTTGAAATCTATTCTCGACAATAGACCAAAGCTCAAAGTCCATAGAAATGAGGAAGATTCTCATGCGAGTCTTCCAATATGTGTAATCCGACCCATTAAACAAAGGTGGTCGTGCAATAGAATGGCCCTCTTGCATGCCGGAATAAGCCATCTCTCTTGGGTATTAAACCAAATATGAGAGATAACCTTGCTCTGATACCACTTGTTAGGATCGGAGCGGCACTAAGAGGGGGTGAATTAGTGCAGTGGATTAAAACTTCGATTTTATCAAAATCTTTCGTACGATAAGAACGGAACTTGAAAAGTTTAACTTGAAAGCGTATTCTTAAAGTTGCGCAGCAAGGGTAATAAGGAACTAAAGCAGTAAGAAGATTTGCAGTAATGTAAATGACAATAATAAAATGCAAACCAGAGATTACGCCGATTTTTAGAGTGGTTCGGTCAAATGACCTACTCCACTTGCGAGGCCCCTCTTCGATGAGGCTCCCACCTTCCACTAGCAAGTCTCTTGAAATGGAAGGGTAAACACCCCTCATACAACCTTTTACAAGCAGCTCAACCTCTTACAAATTTTCAATAAGAAAGAAGGAGGAGAACTCTCTAGCAAATTGAAAACAAGACTTGCTAAGACTTTCTAAGACTTTTCTCTCAATCAAAATGCTTCTCAAAAGTTGTAACCTCAGCTGAGATTTGAAGGGTATTTATAGGCCTCAAGAGGATTCAAATTTTGGGCTCCAAAATTTGAATTCTCTTAGGGTTCCCGGTGTTGGAGGTTCCACCGCCCAGCCAGGCGGTACCACCGCCCAGCGCTCGGGTGCTGGACGGTGCAACCGCCCAGCCAAGGAGGTGTCACCGCCCAGCACTCAGGTGCTGGGCGGTGCCACCGCCTACAGTGTTTTTAGCCCGACTACAGTGTTTTCAGCCACTAGTTGGGCTTCAATCTTGGCTCTCTAGTTCGCTGGTTTAGCTTAATTTTTAGCCTAAACCAACTCTGACTCTGGGCCCAGTTGGCCCCTAACCAGGATATAGGATTATCTCTTAATCCTAATCCTAATTACAAGTGGACTACATAACCAAAACACATCCTAAGCAAATTTTCAACCGCGAACGTCGAGTCTTGTTCTGGCGAGCTTTCCGACGAACTTTCTGCCGACGGGCTTCTAGCAAGCTCCCGAACTTGTGATGACTTTAATGAGTAACCGAGCCTTCTAGGTGATCTCCGTGAACCTCCGACGATCTCTTCGGTGAACTTCCGAAAATTCCGACAGGTTCCCGATTTCTTCTCGGTTGGTTCTGGCAGCATCTCCGACGATTCTTCGGACTCTTAAACGTCCATCGAACTTGACTCCGGTATTCTCGCTTTGTGTTTTCTGGTTATCGTAATTAATCCTGCACACTTAACTCAATAATATGGATTAGATCAAATAACCCATCAATTGATTTTATCATCAAAATCCGAGATTCAACAAGTGGATGTAGGTCATTTGACCGAACCACTTTAAAATCGGCGTAATCTCCGGTTTGCGTTTATGTTTATGCATTTATCTTTCTACAAACCTTTACTTTGCTAAGTTCACTGGCCTCATCTTATTACGTACGCTTTCAACGCAATTGAAACGGTTTCAAACGAAACATTATTTTTATCGTACGAAAGATTTTCTAAAACCGAAGTTTTAATCCACTGCACTAATTCACCCCCCCCTCTTAGTGCCGCTCCGATCCTAACAGCTGAAACCTTAGCTTGTTCAGGTAGCCGTGAGAGTGCATCTGCAACAACGTTTTCTTTCCCCTTTTTGTAAATAATTTTATAATCAAATCCAAGAAGTTTGGTTACCCATTTTTGCTGCTCAGGGGATGATATCTTTTGCTCCAAAAAGTACTTGAGGCTTTTATGGTCAGTTTTAATTTGAAATCGCCGGCCGATCAGGTAGGGTCTCCACCTCGTTACTGCGTGTACAATGGCAAGCATCTCCTTATCATATACTGACATGTTTTGATGGGAGGGAGATAATGCCTTGCTAGTGTATGCGAGTGGTCGACCATTTTGCATGAGAACGGCTCCAATTCCGACTCCAGATGCATCGGCCTCAATGATGAAGGGTCTATTGAAATCTGGTAGCGCAAGCACCGGCGTCGTTGTCATGGCTGCTTTAAGTTTGTCGAAGGCAGCAGAGGCTTTGTCCGACCATTGGAAAGCATCTTTTTTCAGTAAAGAAGTGAGTGGTGCACTGATCTTCCCATAGTCCTTAACAAATTTTCGGTAGTAGCCCGTTAGTCCAAGGAACCCCCGCAGTAATTTCACGTTTGTAGGTTTCGGCCAGCCTTGCATTACCTCAATTTTTGTTGGGTCTACCGCCACTCCTTCTTCTGATATTATATGCCTAAGGTACTCTACTTTTTGCTAGAGAAAGCTGCACTTTGGTTGCTTAACAAAAAGAGTATTCTCCTGAAGGATCGTCAAAACAATCCGTAAATGCTGAAAGTGAGTCTCAAGAGAAGGGCTGTAAACGAGAATATCATCGAAAAATACCAGCACAAATTTACGAAGAAAGCTCCGAAAAATATCGTTCATGAGACTTTGAAAGGTTGAAGGAGCATTAGTGAGTCCAAAAGGCATTACCAAGAATTCATAATGGCCATCATGTGTGCGAAATGCAGTTTTTGGAATGTCATCGTCACATACCCGAATTTGGTGGTAACCGGATCGGAGGTCCAACTTTGTGAAGACTCGAGCTCCTTTCAATTCATCAAGAAGTTCATCCACCACTGGTATTGGGTACTTGTCCTTGACGGTAATGCCATTTAAAGCTCGGTAGTCGATGCACATCCGCCAAGTTCCGTCCTTCTTGCGTACAAGTAGCACCAGTGAAGAATAGGGGCTGCAACTTGGTCGAATCACCCCTGTTTCAAGCATCTCCTTTACGATCTTTTCAATTTCATCTTTCTGGAGGTGAGGATATCGGTACGGTCGAGTGTTCGCTGGTGGCTTGCCCGGAAGGATTGCAATTCGATGGTCATGTTGCCGAGAAGGAGGAAGACCGCGCGGTTCAGCAAATATGTCGGCAAATTCAGTAAGCAATTGGGCAAGATTTTGATCTTCAATTTCTATTTTCTTCCCCTCTAGTTGCTGTTGGAGGTGCATCAAAAAGCCACCATTTACCTTGTGTAAAACTTTCTCCATTCGTTGTGTCGAAACAGTGGTAACGTTGCTTCCGCGCTTCCCGCGTAGGATGATCTGTTTACCCTTACAGTAGAATTTCATAATTAATTTAGAAAAGTTCCAAGAGACATCACCTAGTGTAGTCAGCCATTCTATACCAAGAACTACCTCATAGTCATCGATTGGTAGGAGGAAGAAATCGGTGATAATTTCTTGGTCTTGTAGTAATAGTTTCACCTGCGAGCATCTTTGGTCGCACTTTAGGATTCTGCCGTCGACAACCTTTACATCGAACTTGTTGCAACCTTCAATATGCAGTGCCATCCGAGCAGCAACCTTACTATTCAGGAAGTTATTAGTGCTACCCGTGTCGATGAGAACAGTGATCGGCTGTTGTTTGAGAAGGCCTCTAACTTTCATCGTTTGCGAATTTGAGTAGCCAACTAGTGCGTATACTGTAATGTCGGTCGGCTGTGACTCTTCTTCCATATCTTCTTCTTCATGTTCAAGGCTCTCTTCTAGATGTTCAATGACCTCTTCTTCTACTGGTTCAATCATAAGAAGTCTACCTTTTTTACAGCGATGCTCGCGGCTCCACGGCTCATCGCAATGCCAACATAACCCTTTCGCAGATCGCTCCCGAAGTTCTTTTCTTGTTAACCTTTTCGGTGTAGGGACTCGGTTGATAGTAAGGGGGGCTGAGGGCTTTAGTATTGTAGGTTGTGGAGTGATCCTAGTCCTTCGGGCTTCATGGTTCAATCGCTCCTCTTGAAGTCGTGCGAAAGAGATGGCTGCCATAAGCGTATATGGTTGTCGCGCCTTAACTTCTCCCCGGATCTCCGGCTTTAAGCCCTCAATAAAGGTCCCCAATAGTTGTTTTTCAGAACAATCACGAGTTTGATTAGATAATCTTTCAAACCTGGTTTGGTACTCCTGAATGGTGGAGGTTTGTCGGATCTTTGCTAGTTGTCCGTCAATGTTCTCGTAATAAGTTGGTCCGAAGCGGATCAGTAGTCCTTCTTTGAATTGTTGCCATGAAAGGGCTCCATAAGTGTGTTCAAACCAGTCAAACCATTGTATGGCATCCCCTTCAAGATGTATAGCTGCAATTTCCACCATGGATGCATCCGCAGTTTTATGGTACCGAAAATATCGCTCCGCGCGCGAGATCCAACCAATTGGGTCTCCTTCTTCCCATCTAGGGAAGTCCACTCTCATGCGCGAATAGTTGGGGTCGGTCATAGAACCTCACCTCTCTTGGAAGTCATCTCTTTGGGCATGATTTGATTGGTTAGAGCTCTCTCCTTGATGTGATTTCTTCGGGCTTGGTGGTCGACCCAAACTGAATTCGGTAAGGAGAGTCCGAATCTTATCCTCCATTCATGCTTCAAAGGCTTCAAATTTAGCATTGATTGCCTCCTCAGATGTCATAGTATATAACTCCAAATCTGTGATGTTAAGATCTCTCTTTTGTTGACAGGTTAAAGGCATGTATAGGTTTGATAGAAATCAGTGAAAGTTTGCTGCAGAATTGTGTTGTCTTGTAAGAGCAGAATTATCGTCGAAGAAACAGCGGTTTCTCGACGAAATCTCCACAAAAAATTTGAGAGATTTGAGGAGGGAATTGACAGTAATATCTCAGTTTATATGACAACAAGGATGTCCAATTTAATCAAGAAAATTTTGACAGTAACAGCAAGAAAATTGGTGTAAGTTGCGATAGCAGAATTCTCGTCAAAAAATTTCAGCAACTTACGATGAAATTTGCAGCAATATAGGAACGAATTTTTTTTTTTTTTTGATTTTCGAATAGGGATAACTAAATTGCAGCAGCAGTAAGGTAGGAAACCAGAACCTGTTGCAATTCATAGGGAGATCAAAGGATGATCTGCAGTGGTGGAGATGACGGTGGAATTTGGCGACGATCTTTTAAGCAATTGTGGGAATTGCTTTGGACGGTTTTAGAGGGTTGATGGATGACAGTGGAAGTATATATATGTTTACATATGTATACATATATATATATACTTATGTATATATATATATATATATATCTATGTATGTATGTATTTATGTATAAGTATATATATATATATATATATATGTATATATATATCTCTCCGATCTCCTGTTTCCTTTGGTTGAAGTCTCTCCTCAACTAATGTTCAAAATTATCTTCAAAGAGAGTTCTGTTTGATGGTGGATTCTGTTTGCCTAAAAGGGGCATGCTGGTCTAGACATGTTGTTTGTGTCCTGCAATTGGGAGCAGAAACTGGTTGGAGCATGGAAACGAGGACACAGGTAATTTGTGTTGATCTGTGCGATTCACCTTCCTTTTTTTTTTCCCCTCTCTTTTGTAATAAGAGAGAGAAATAGGGGGAGAGAGGAGAGAGACGTCCAAAGATCAAAAGTGCGTCAAGCTTTGACTCCCCTCCAACCACTATCACGGCCTGTTCACATTGATAACCCCTTTGGACATCTCCCAAAGGTCGCATCGTTGGCTCTCTCCGATCATAAAATCCTTCCTTTTTTATCCTGATTTCCCGAATTTCAGTCTATTCTTGTTCTGGTTATCGTTTCGATGGTTGTCCCAACGATTTTAACCTCGCAAGATTAATCCTCGACGAGCTTCCTGTTCTGTGTCTCTTCTCTTGGTTCCACCAGAAAAGACCAAAACTTGTCTTTTAAGCTGCAAGAAGTGACCTTTCATTGGTGTTTTGGCCTCTTTCGTGGAGATTTGACGGAAAGATCTCGTCTTGCTGTTGCCCCTGTTGGATCCAGCAATTTTGAGAAGCGCCTGGTTCTTTAGGTAGGTCCTTGAAGGAAAGATCGGATCTTGGTCGCAGGACATCCTGAATCCCAATGGGCAATTGCTGTGCGGCGCCCGCCGATCCGGAGAGGAAGAAGAAGGCGAGAAGGAAGAAAAAGGAGAAGAGGCCGAACCCCTTCTCGATCGACTACAACCGCGGGCCGGGCCCCGTCCTTGTCGTCCTCAGGAAACCTACCGGCCGCGACATCGGCAGCCGGTACGAGCTGGGGCAGGTGCTCGGCCGCGGCGAGTTCGGCGTCACCTACCTCTGCACCGACAAGGCCACGGGGGAGCACCTTGCCTGCAAGTCCATCTCCAAGAAGAAGCTGCGCACGGCAGTGGACATCGAGGACGTGCGCAGGGAGGTGGAGATCATGAGGCACTTGCCCGCTCACCCCAACATCGTGAAGCTCAAGGACACCTACGAAGACGACGGCGCCGTCCACCTTGTGATGGAGCTCTGCGAAGGAGGGGAGCTCTTCGACCGCATCGTCGCTAGGGGGCATTACACCGAACGGGCAGCGGCTGCCGTCACACGCACCATCATAGAAGTCATTCAGGTCTGATCTCTACATCCTTCTTAAGATATGCTTTAAATTTTGCGCTATGATGTGCTCTTTTACTTGAATCTTCTGTGCAACTACTCATGTTTCCTACCTAATGATTCATGAAGTGGTGTGTTGTTTTGTAGAATTACTGAAATTTAACCTTTCTGAAATAGCCTTATTTATTTCACATTTGCTGAAGTTGAAGGTACTAATTCCTTGTATATTCTTCCATTGCTTACAGAGGTCATATTGATTCTGAATGTGTTCCAATTAGTTATTGGTAGATGGCTACAAATTTTCAGTTTTTTGAAATTTTATCTTCTTCTCATATATCTAAATTTCTTATTCTTCTTTCACAACAATGAAAAAAGAAAAATTATATTATCATCCTAAAAATCAGTGCTTATAGAATCAGCACACAAAAGGGAAACTAAAGTCTGGCTAAAATGAGAAGATCTAGATTACCTTGCAAGTTTGGCCAACCAATTGGCGCACTTGTTACCCTCTCGGTAGATATGACGGAGTCTAAACTCTAGTAAGAGGTTCCAAGAAAGATGTTTACTCTAGTAAAAGGCAACGACAAGGACCAACATCTCTAACAAGGTTTAACAATTTCCATGGAGGATCAGCTTGCCATGAAAGAATATTGATAATTAGTGCAGCATTCATCCACCTCGATTTAAATGTGGTCTTTCCTTCCATTTTATCTAGATGGAGCCCTTCCATGAATGAGTAAATATTTTGAACCACTGGTAGCTTGATCTCTGTATGATTTTGTGTTGCAATTTCAGTATTTCTTTCTGGTTCAGGATTATAATTTTCTGCCCATATTCTTCTGAGTGTTCATACTATAGATAACACTGGTAATTTTAACGTTAGTTAAGAAGTTACTGAGTAAAGGTTTACTTTGCTTTATGTCATGGTCAGGTGTGTCACAAACATGGTGTCATGCACCGGGATCTCAAACCTGAGAACTTCTTGTTTGGGAACAAAAAGGAAAACGCCCCATTGAAGGCCATTGATTTCGGGTTGTCTGTGTTCTTCAGACCTGGTAAATTGCTGGAAGGGATACCTATTTTGTGTTGTCTTTTGCTTACATTTTACCTTCAAGCATTAAAACTTAAAAGAAAGATGCTCATGAATCCTGAATTTCAATGTTTTTGTTCCACTTGCTAGTTACAATCATCCCTTAAGGAAATTCAATCAGCTTAGTCTATATATCAATTTGTGATTATCTTCTTTTTTCTTTTACAAGGTGACTGCTTCACTGAAATTGTTGGCAGTCCTTATTACATGGCACCAGAAGTTTTAAAGAGAAATTATGGCCCAGAAGTTGATGTCTGGAGTGCAGGCGTGATTCTTTACATCCTGCTTTGTGGTGTACCCCCATTTTGGGCAGGCAAATTTTCTTCCATAGAAGGATGATAAATATTAGGGAATTTTATGAGAGCTTGTAGGTGTGCACATCTATTTTGCTTCTCAACATCTGGTAGTGATCTAACTTTTTATGCAAGTGCAGAATCTGAACAAGGTGTGGCACAGGCAATTCTTCGTTCTGTCATTGATTTTAAAAGAGAACCATGGCCAAAAGTTTCTGATAGTGCTAAAGATCTTGTCAGGCATATGCTTGATCCAGATCCCAAGCAGAGGTTTACAGCTCAGCAAGTGATTGGTAATTTTTAACTCCATATCCATTTCACTTACCTTCTCATTTATTCTGTTTACATTATTGTAGTTTATGCTCAATGTGCCCAACAAGTCAAGGAGTCATTATTATTCATTCTTTGCAAAAATTTAGCACCGTTGGACACTTACTAGATACTACCTTTCCGTTGGGTTTTTACACTGCCATGTATGCTCGACAAAAGTTACCCTCAACTTGTAACTCATACTGGCTGAGTAAAATGCTTGCATCATTATTCTATGTATGTCTACTTTCTTTAGTTGATCTAGTGTTCATAGCATGTACTGCATCTTTAAGATATACCTCAACGTTGCAGATCATTCATGGCTGCAGAATGCCACGAAGGCTCCTAACGTAAATCTAGGTGAAACCGTCCGTGCAAGACTCCAGCAGTTCTCTGTGATGAACAAATTTAAAAAGAAAGCACTAAGGGTAAGAGCTAAGAAAATTCATTGATGTATTCATTTCATGTCCAGTTAATAACACACACAACATTCACATTTGATTCCCAATACTATGCATGACTAAGAATTTTCTTGATACCTGACCTCTGGCTATGTTACTTCATCAATGTTCTTGTTCAAACAGAATTCAGCCACTGACACACGCAGACTAATCATTCCAGGTGGTGGCCGAATATTTATCTGTTGAGGAAGTTGCAGACATTAAGGATATGTTTGAGAAGATGGATATAAACAAAAATGGAAAAATAACTTTTGAGGAGCTGAAATTTGGTTTGCGTAAGCTTGGTCACCAGATTCCTGATGCAGATGTACAGATATTAATGGAAGCAGTGAGTACATCACCGAGTGTCTTAGTTTTTTTTCGAGAGGCTGTATCCGACTTGTGGTCTTGTCAAACCCCTGCATGTATGCTTGAAAGCAAAGATACAAGCCTTGATTACTATTCTTGCAATTTATGATCCACAATAATAGAACTTCTGAAAAAGTAAAAGGGAGAGATATGGCTGCACAAATTGTTAAAAAAGTGTCGTAATTTATCCCCACATGTTTACAATGAAAATATTGTTTCAAAAACTGCTAGACTAATTATATATTGTTGCTGATACAGGCTGATGTTGATGGAACTGGCACCCTGGACTATGGAGAATTTGTTGCTGTTTCAATTCACTTACGAAAGATCGGAAATGATGAACACCTGCACAAGGCCTTTTCATACTTTGATCAGAACAAGAGTGGATACATAGAAATTGAAGAGCTCAGGGACTCCTTGGTCGATGACTTAGGTACAAATCATGAAGAAGTCATTAATGCTATCATTCATGATGTAGACACAGACAAGGTCAGTAACCATATTGCCTTCGCTAACACCCCTACAACCTTTTCTTTACATGTGCATGCTTTTTGCTTCCTAACTCTCATATGCAGTCCAAGAATTCTTCTTTTTGTTAAATAGACAATTGGAAAATGAAAATAATGTATAAGGAAACTAAGCTACCATATATTATTTCTGCTTCTTTATTGATCTCAGCAACTTCTTTATGAACTTAAAACAATAAAAATTGTTATGAGCAATAATCTAATATCTTTCTGTTTTGGGGGCTTTTTGTCACAGGATGGGAGGATAAGTTATGAGGAATTCGCAGCAATGATGAAGGCAGGCACGGACTGGAGGAAGGCATCAAGGCAGTACTCGAGGGAGCGGTTCAGTAGCCTCAGCTCAAAATTGCTGAAGGATGGATCGTTGCAGCTGTAAGTTGGGTGGGTGTAGATAAAAACTAAACAAACATATATATGTATGTGTGAAAGAAATCGGAAATCCTGTTTTTGTTGGTTTCACATTATTCTTTCTCATTCCCCTTTCTACTTAGGACTTGAGTTTTCTGCCACATCTTTGGTTCTATTTTCTTTGAGATGGCAAAGGGGATTGCAAACTTTGTGTTTAGATATGTTTTAAGTAGGGTCATGTAATATGGGTATATGGCTGTAAATATATGACTGGTTTTAGGATACTGATGCAGTAAGGTGGATGCAACAAGTATTGTGGAATGATATCTGAACCTTTCATGCATTTGGTGTGACTCCTGCCATCTTATCTCTAATATATCAAGTGTCCTGGTTTGTTTCTTGATTAACAATATTGGTGATCAAGAATCCAACAAATCAGTGGAGATTTGACATTTAAGTTCCACTGGCTCTGTGACTAATCTTGAGTTCCTCACATTTGACATAAAGTTCCACTCACATTAAGTTCCACAAGTCATCATCATCTACTTTTGCAGTCTCTCTAAACACGGTTGCATCCATATTTCCATTTGCATCTACAAATTGTACATCTTGCTTCATTGCATTCGGTTTGTTTTCTGTCACTGAACATATATGTTGTCAAGGCTAGAAGAACCTCAGGATTGATACAACAACAATAAAATGTAATGTCTCAATTATTTAGAGTTATGTATATGCATTTCCTTCAATATTTAATTAGACCGAGAGATTTCAAACGTTTATTTATATTTTCTATTAAAATCATTTTAGGTCACTTTCCAACTTGTAGCAAAACTATATGTCCCAATTATTTAAGATTGACTATATTGATTTTTTTTTTTAACTATATAGAAACTCATATTATCAGCTAAATTGAGTCTTTGGATCGTTATAGATAGATCTTAGTGAAGTGATTTTAAGTTTTCCTTTGCATTGTATCTTTCTTCTTATAAAGAATAGTAATTTTTTCATATCTTCTAACAGCCACATTTATTACGGCTACTTAGCATATATGAATATCATTATAGACGAGCCTCTCTCATCTTGTTTATATCTAATTATTCACACCACTAATATTGGTTCTCTGTCAAAAAAATAAAAAAAGAGAAAAAATATTAGTTTTATTTTTTTAGAATATGCTTATACTATGTTTGATGATTTTTTTTTCTTTTTTTATCTGCTATTAAAATTATATCTATAAATAAAAATATTATCAATTATTATTGAAAGAAAAATCACAAGAATAATAAGTTATAATGTCTCAATTATTTAAAATCGGTAGCGAACAATTTTTTTCCACTATTTAGTTTTTTTTTAAGAAAAACATCTCATTTAACTAAATTATCTGATTTCTTATAATATGTTCATATTATATTATATGATTATTTTTCATTTTATCTATTATCAAATCCATGCGCAACTGTTCATAAATGAAAACATGTACAATTTCTATTCGGGCCCCACGCAGAAGCCGAGGCAATGAGCAAACAAACTTGCCTGTGCTGGTCATCCTCTTGGCTTGACTTGCTTGGCCATGTGACATGGAAGTGTTGTGAGCAGCAAGGCAAGAGAGGTTGTTGAGAACATGAGGAGGCTATTAATTGCCTGTTGACTTCTAAGTAGCCAAGTCCTCCGTGGCTGCAGACAATCCATTCGATCTGCAAAAGCACTCGGAATCGGGATCTCCACAGAGAACAGGCAAATCAAGATTTGCTTTTGCTTTTGTTTTTGCTTTTGCTGTTGCCGAAGGAGCTTATGGTTCATTCAAGTTATAAGGTCAACGAAGAAAATAACAGCCTACTTTGATTCACGAGACTTCCATTAATGTAAGGAGGTTTGGAGACGATAAGTGTTGCATCAATTGAAGGTTCGATGTTACTACCATATTTGATATATAGGGATTTACTATTTTGGCCCTCCTCAATTCCATCTCTATGAAAGCTTTCCTAACCTTGATGTAAACAATTAAACAATTTATACGTTATGCATACGTAACTTTAACTAATAGTCCTTGTAATATAGTGTAATTTTGAATTCGGTATCTGATCATTAATTCTTTCAATTGATATTTTATTATTCTTTAGTTTGTATACATTTGACTATAAATTGAAGTTCTTACTTAATGTCCTTTCCATTGCTATAAATTAGCTACATACATATTAATAAGAGCATGGATGTACCATTCGAAATGGTATGAAACATATGATACATATTAATCTACTAGCTGATTGTACCCACTATAGTTATAATTTGATCGTTCCGATTGATATTAGTTAGTAGTAGTAAAAGCCAACCTAACCAACAAACCAACATTTAAATCAAATCAACTTTCGACAGTCAATTTGACTGTTGGGCTCTTATTTAGACCCTTAAATCTTTCTTAAATGATCAGTGGGTCCTATTTTGACCCTTTAAATCTTTCTCCTCTCCTCTGCTGCTCGTTCACTCTCTCACTCAATCCTATTCTCACTCGTTTAATCTTCATAATCGATTATTAGTAGAAATCGATCTCTTAACTTGAATAAAAACAAGGGTTAAAGCTTGAGTTTTAAAATTTCTCTTTAATTGAATATATTTAGCTTCTTTCGATGTTTTAATTATTATTTCATATAGTTAAGGGGCATATTGATATATATTTTGGAAGACCGAGGGTGATAAAGGCTATATTCTATTTATTTATGACTTAACCTAAAAAAATTATTATTTATAACTTAGATGCACTTTATTCTCATTCAAGTATAACTTATGTGCGAAGAAATTAGGAAGGAAAAAAAAATATCCTAAAACTAAATCTTGGGTCATTTTTTTTATTTTTTTTATACATCAATATATAATATCAATCGATACTAATGAATAATTTTATTATTTATAATAAAATAGTAAGACTTACGTGAATAATATCAAAAGGATATTGTGAATTATTAGGATGAGTATATGGATTCTTAATAGAAACTAATTACTTAAAAAGTAAAAAATTTGAGAGATATCCTCAAAATTAAGAACTTGAGCTTATATTGGGTCAACTCGAAGAAATATTTTTTATATATTTTTTATTATTTACATATAGTGAATTATTTAGATTGTTCACTATATTTTTTTAGTGTTATTTCTTTCACCCTTTGTTATATGAACAGCCACTCGTACAAAATTAAGGAGGAGGGACTAAAGATGATAACGTGGGATAAAAAATCCCCAATAGGAAATTAAATTTTTTTTTTCAAATTTCAATAATGTGTATGATTAATCATGATGGTAATTAATTAGAAAAAGATAAAGATGCATTTAGGTAAGAAATGCAATACCATGTAGCCTTTTGGCTGAAACTTCTATTTGAATCCTCACTTACACAACCAAAAAAATGAGAAAGCTTTTATAAACATATGAAAACATAAAATTCTAAATGTTTACGCAACCGTAGTCTTTAGTGCCCTCTCATTCTTTTCCCATAACATGCCAAAAAAAATATCTTAAGTTTCAAAAAAAAAATTTTGCTTGTTAAGAATCCCTGAAACCTCATATTGACAATGCAAGCTTCTTCTGCCTATTTAAGTTGACTGGTTAAGACGATCATGGAAATGAAATTATTATTACACTCCTGAGAGTTAAAGTTTGGATATTGATTTTAGGAACGCCCTCAATTATTTGTCAGAAAAACTATACTTATATTTGATTTTATGAGATGGATGGTTTGGAATACTTCTCTAAGCGGTGTTTCCAAAGGCATTAATTCTTCACTATTTTGAAGACCAAAAATCAATATAACACTCATTAAAAGACTTAAGCAAAGAAATCATAGTGACCTTTGTAGAGACTAGTAGGAAACTTCAAACATATTTTGGATTCTTGACTTATTGAGCTTTCCAATAATTTGTAATATATCTCATAAATGACTTAATATTCTGATTTTTAAGTAGATGTTTTGATTCTCATAAATAAACAACCTGCTAGATATCCCATGACAAATCATGTCTCTCCAAACAATTTTTTACTATTATTTGATTCAGATTTAATTTGTACAACAATCTCAACTTGCATTATTACCCATCTTATGTAAAACAATATTTTCATATAAAAGTTTTTTTTAATATTTTTTATTACACGAGAGAATATTTATTTAAATATCTAATACAATAAATATTTTAAATTATTCAGGTTCATCTGTAGTACACATGAATGGACTAAATATAAATAAATTGATGAACTGGCCACTCGACGTAATCATTTAAGAGTAACCACCGAAAATGCTCAATTCACTTACCCGTCCAATGACTGAAATAGACTGACTGGACCCACCAGGGACCCGCCACATCCTGACCGAGTAGTTGCGCAGTTGAATGATGCTTACTGAATACGTGGCTGCTCGCGAACGGTTGCGAAGCTCATTGCCCATGCTTTGGAGACCAAGCCTATCTCATAAAAGAACGTGCAATGCCCTACGGACAAAGCTTGCGCGCAATGGGCCAATATCTTTCTCGTTGGGTAAGTCGTGCGTGGGTGAAGTCGGGGACGTAACTCAGCGGAATTATCCTGATTCTTGACTCATCATCGAAGACAATGCAAATTTTTTTCCACCGGATGAAAAATATAAAAATATACTACTGGTATATTTTTTTAATAGCCTAAAGATAGCTGAGCGGGTAAGAAATGCCTTTATAGTAAAATAATAATAATAATTTTTGAGATTTTTCCAGTAAATTTTTAGAAATTATTTTTTCTTTTTTTTTTTTCTCAGAAAATAACATCTAGGGGAGGCGAGTATATTGATGGCGATGATATCAGCCGAAAGCAACGTTAGCAATGAGATTCATTAAGAGCTTGAGGAAAAACAGATTAAATCAATAATATTAGGTTATAATTAATATAATATTATTTTATTATTTTTAAAAAATTATCAATATAAAGTGATTGTCAATAATAAAAAAATAGTGAATACTAAAATTTTAAAAATCTCGAAATTTTATTTTTGATTAAAAAAAAGGAAACGGTGAATAATAAGCGTAAAAAAAATCCCGGAAATCAACCACGAGAACGATCCCCGGTGATGTCGGGCCGAGGAGCCGAGGGACGCATCGCGTCACCGCGTAGGTGTATCTTGGGTGATTCAGTGGCCAAGGGGAGTTGGAAGCATGAGGTGGCGCGCTTCCACTGGGAGTCAACGCGGGTGGGTTGGAGAGAGGGCCAGGTCAAGTTTTGTTGGACTTTTTCCACCGGAACTGACCGCGCTATGAGCCCGATTTGACTGCTGCCTCGAGTCCGGAACAGCCCGGAGTCCCCATCCAGCGACGTCCCCGAGGCCACGAGTTCAAATTCCATCAGTAGATCGTAGCTCCTGTGTGTCGGTTCGATGGCTTCTAATTGGCAAAATGAGGTGGGTTCCAACAAGAGATATTGGGATCCATCAGTGTCTACGAATGACGATGATCATTTTTGGTCTCTACGACGGGTGTGCTTTAATAGATTTTGTTAAGAGCGCGTTCTATATTACAAGCGCGGTAGAAGATTAAAGAGACGGGGAGAGGAGTTCAGTGAAATTCTCGTTCCCCGAATTTGGCTTTTATTTCATTCCACGAGCGTTTCATATCGTCTCGATTTCCAAGCTACTTCTCACCTCGCTCCCTTCCCTCTGCGAGTCCGATCTCGGTCGATGGAGGTCTGGTTGCGGGGTCGCCCGGACTTCGAGGTGCCCTTCGCCGCCTCCTGGCTCTGCTGATCCGACAGGTGAAGATTCGGTGGGGGTTTGAACTGATCCTTGGCCGTTTGGTGGTGAACTCGATCCATTCTTTGCTGCTCGCTCTACATCAGCTAAAGGAACTGGTGGGCTCTTCGGTTTTTTGGATCTTTATTGATAGTCATTTATCCATCTCGGTGTGTTTTGTGTGTTTGTCGATAGGAATCTTGGGAATATTTTACTGATTTCTTCTGATTTTTCGGCGTTTTCCATACTTAATCCGCTTAATCTTGCTTGCAGCAAGAGAAAAGATTGAATCTTGTTCTACAAATCTCTCGCAGGCCGATCTCCGGCGAACCGAAGCATTTGTGGCGGCCCCGAGCGCATAAGGCCTTAGTCGTTACCAACCTCGCGAGAAGAGAAGCCCAAGAACCCTAACTGTATCGGTGGTGGCTCCGCCGCCGAAAGCGATGAACCACCTTGCTGTAGAGCTCGACGACTCGTTCTCGAACCTCCTCGAGCTCGCGGCGAATAACGATGTCGACGCCTTCAGGCGATCGCTCGACCGCGACCCGTCCGCCATCGACGAGTTCGGCCTTTGGTACGGGCGCGAGAAGGGCTCCAACCGGATGGTCCTCGAGCGCCGCACCCCGCTTATGGTCGCCGCCACCTATGGCAGCCTCGACGTCCTCGGGCTACTCCTCTCGTTGACTTCTTCAGTCGACATCAACCGTGCGGCTGCGCTCGACGGCACCACGGCCTTGCACTGCGCTGCCTCAGGCGGATCTCCGAGCGCTGCCGACGCCGTGAAGTTGGTGCTTTCTGCCGGTGCCAACCCCAACTCTGTCGACGCCAATGGCCACCGGCCTGCTGACGTAGTCGTCGTGCCTCCGAAGTTGCCTGATGTGAGGACTGCGCTGGAACAACTCCTGGGGAGGAGCTCTAATGGTACAGTTGAAGATCACCAGCATCGTGCTCTTCGCGTGACAACGCGACTGTCGAGCTCGGATTCGCCGCCCCTGTCTTCCTATCCTGATGCGAACGGATCCCCATTCTCCCGTTCGGCTTCCTCTCCTGTGATGACTGCAAAGGCCCAAGAAATCCAGCCACCTGCTTTTCCGGAGAAGAAAGAGTACCCTGTGGATCCGTCGCTTCCGGACATCAAGAACAGCATCTACGCGACTGATGAGTTCCGGATGTACTCGTTCAAGGTGCGGCCATGTTCGAGGGCGTACTCCCATGACTGGACCGAGTGCCCCTTCGTCCATCCCGGCGAGAACGCTCGCCGGCGTGACCCAAGGAAGTTTCACTACAGCTGCGTCCCGTGCCCTGACTTCCGGAAGGGTGCGTGCACGAGGGGCGACATGTGTGAGTATGCGCATGGGGTGTTTGAGTGTTGGCTTCACCCAGCGCAGTACCGCACGAGGCTCTGCAAGGACGGCACTAACTGCTCTCGCCGTGTCTGTTTCTTCGCCCATACTCGCGAAGAGCTCCGGCCTCTCTACGTGTCCACCGGCTCTGCTGTGCCATCTCCTCTGTCGTCGTGCTCCGCTGCGATGGAGGCGGTTGCTGCCATGGGCCTCATGCCTGGGTCGCCATCTTCGGTCTCCACAGCAATGCCTCCCTTCACGCAACCCGTGTCCCCGTCTGCCAACGGTGTCGGCCACTCTTCATTGGCATGGGCTCAGCCCAACGTGCCTGTGTTGCATCTTCCCGGGAGCAATCTCCAGGCGAGCAGGCTGCGCTCGTCTCTCAGCGCAAGAGACATGCCTTCGGATGATTTTTCTGTGATGCATGAATGCGATGCTCAGCAGCTGATAGATGATCTATGCTACACTCGTCTGAGCTCTTCTCTGGGGAGTCGGATGGCACCGTCGAAGACCCTTGCTCCGTCAAACGTTGATGATCTCTTCTCAGCTGAATTTGCCTCGTCTCCAAAATATAAATCTGACGAGGGGCCCTTTTTTTCTCCATCTCACGAGGCTGCTATTCTCGGTCAGTTTCAGCAGCAGCAGAGCCTGCTCTCGCCGATTAACACAGTGTTCTCGCCCAAAGCCACTGAAGGCCACCAGCTCTCTCGTCGCTCAGCTCTGTTGCAGGCCTCACTTGGTGTTTCTTCGCCTGGCAGGATGTCCCCTAGAAGCATGGAACCCATCTCTCCCTTGAATTCTCATTCGAGTTTGTATGCTCACTGGGAGAAACAGCTGCAGACACCACGGAGCATGAGCTCTCGTGATCTTGGTTCTGGAACATCCTTGGTTGTAAGTTCTCCTGTTAATGCATCATGGTCAAAATGGGTGTCGTCGCCCTCTGGGACATTTGACTGGGGAGTGAATGGCGATGAGCTTGATCTTCACAAGCAATCGCCGTTCTTTGAGCTGCAGGATAACGGTGAGGAACCTGATCTATCATGGGTCCACTCTTTGGTGAGAGAATCCCCACCTAAGAAAATAGGCACTGTGTCTGTGTTGCTGCCTGGTCCTTCTAGATTGCAGCCTGCTAATGGCGTTGAGGGTTCCAATTCAGATAGTCAGCCTGACAGCCTTGATGAAGCTGCAGTCGTTGGTGCCTTTGAGCAGATGCAGCTTGATCAAATGGTACCCTAGCAAGTGTCAATTTTTTGCTGAACTGCTGGTATTTGGAAGTGGCTGATGACCTAAGTAAATAATATTTTTTGGTTTATTGAAAAGGTGAATTAGGTGAAAGAAGCTGAAGGTTTAATTTTTAGAGATTTATTTTATTTTGAAACAAGTTTATTATTACTTTAAGTTGTTTAGAAAAGACCAAAAATATTGAAGGGACCTCATCGTTGGGTTATTTCAATTCTGCCCAGGTGAACTTCTTGTCTATTTCAATTTTCTTTACTCTTTTTCCCCATTGGTTCTTAATTTCTAAACCCAAGTCTTTTATGTTTCATGGCCATGAAACTTGTGTAGCTCCTATCTGCTTCTTTTTGGGGTCAAATTTCTCATTTCTTTGTCATAATGCTGTTTGTCTTGGTGATATGGTGTTGAGTCAAGATTAGACTCTCTTAGGGTTTCATATGTTATGGATTTGACTAAATCTTTTGTTTCTGGGAGAAGAAAACAAATGGGATGTGTAATCAAGTGCCGAAAAAGGGACTGGATAACCATGGTTGTTCTGGTGGATCCAATTGTAGAAAAGAAATGTTGCACAAGATTCTGTGTCTGATGTAATCTCTAGTTGAACTAAAATGCTATTATTCATTTCAATTATATTCTGTTGTTCTGTTCATGTTTTGTTGCACACTATTTGGAGGTTGCCTTCATGCACGTATATATAATGTCTTGATTGCTTGCTTGGGAGGCACTCTTATGTGCTTTTTATGCCAGAGTCTTGATCCTTGATTTCTGAGCTAATATTGTAAATACTGGGTCTATCCTAATTCTTGGAATGAGAAGCTTTCCTGGTTAAACTTTACCAAATTCTTCTTTTATTTTGTTGTCTTTGGAAGCTTGTAGGGTAGGCTATGGCATTCAAACCTGTGTTAGGATTTCTTGTATTATTGTGAAGCTTCTTGGAATTAATTGTTTAATGAACATGACCATGTGAGGCCCCTGAAGCAAGACTTTTTTAGCCATCTATCACATGGCCCTCCACACTCATATGATAACCTCTGTTGAATGTTCTGGATTCCCTTCCAAATCATATGATATCGTAATATATTGTGTTGTTATCCCAATGCAGGAAAAACATAATCATATCATGATCTGCCTTGGCTTCTCTTTAGACTTGTTGTTTTTGCTTTTCCATACTACTTAGAGGAGTGGCGCAAGCATGGCTGTTGTCTGGATGCCAAATTCTTGTCAACATCATAATTAAGATGCATCCAGTCTGATACTGAGTAGCTTGTTCATTGTCTTATGTGATAATTTAATGGTGTTTAAAATAGTTATGCCACACTGTGGTTGAACATGGAAGGAATCCATTAATTAAGGTGGAGACTACAGTTAAATTCTCACATTATTGTCGATGAATTGAAAGCTTTGCTTAGATAGGTTGTCCTGCACTTGAGCTGGAGAATACAGTGAAGTTCTTAACATTCAGTAAGTTTGCTTTTTTGTCAGAAATTTCTTCACCATCTGGTGGTATTGGATCAGTACCCTCAAATGATTGGACTGAAAGCTTGCTCCAGATCTGATCCGAGAAAAGTATTGTGTAAGCTTTATAGGGCGCATCTCATTCCTCAGGATGAAATCCCCCGGGTGTCACTGGTTGCACTGTTGCATGATTTCATATCTCCAAGCGACATCAGAATTTGTTCTGTGATTTTTGTCGCTATGCTATGTGAATCTGAGCCTACTTGTCAATGGATCGAAAGCTTTGCTTAGATAAGTGACTCTGTGCAGTTGTTTTCAGTATCTGCAAGGCTTGACATGAAAGCTTGCTTTTTTGAGACCTACGTCTTCCATATCTGCTGGTGATGGATCAGTAGGTCTCGGACTCTTTATGAATTGAATCGAAAGCGTGCTTCTGATCTGATCTGAGAATAGTGTCGGGTGAATTTTATAGGTTGCAAACCCTAGTTTTTGGGGCATCTCATGTCTCAACAGGATGGAATCCTTCTCTGAGCGATCTGAGATAACTGCATGTGGCATCAGAATTTGTCCTGTGACTTCGTCACTGTGCTATGTGAATCTGACCTATTTCAATGCTCCAAACCACAGAGATTAGATGCCCTGATCCACCACAGATCCAATAATCATTTTCTTGTATTATTAAATCTTACTATATAGGTTTTTTATTGAAAACTTTTCTTTAGACAAAAGCCAAGCTGCTATATTCTCTTCAACTTTTGGGCAAATTTTGATTGGATTCCTAAACTTCAAATTTTCTGACTTGATTAATATTTCAATCAACTCCTTTACCAGCCAGCATGGTTACAGAAATATTTGATTTCTAAACCTTTGCTATTCAGGTCTAAGTGAAGCTCTTTTTTTTTTTGAATCATAACAATCACATAATTTTTCTTATTCACACATTCATGATAGTTATCGATAGACAATAATCAATAAAAACTAATCATAAAATCTGATTAAAATGTTTATTGAACTTTAAGAAGTCAACAAGGATTATAAATTGCCCAAGACTTCAATGACCAAAGAAAAGAAAGGGCTGATTCTCTGCCATTTAAAGTATTTAAGAAGAATTTTATATATAATTGTTATTGATCAAATACAATTTTTTTTTACATTTACAAAATTATGAATAAAATTATGCTACTAAAGAGGGGATTTTTTATATGTATTTTACTCTTTTTTTATTTTGTCTTTCATCCTATACAGATCCTGCCTTCACATTTATTGTCCTAAATCAGATATCTTGTACACGCCACAAACGAAAAGTGAACACCAAATATATGGATGTCAGCACAAAGCAAAAGATAAAAAAGAAAGAACATAATTTTAATGCAGAAAAAGAGATCCATTTTGTGATATAACCCATAAAATTTACTTCTTAGAGTGTACAGGTCGTAACTACAGCTGTGCAGTATGATCTTTCCACACTTCTACAATGGATGTGGACAAAAAGAGAAGCATTTGGCTTACGACCTGTTACTTTTTTGCCTGTGCATGGTTCAACAGTGTCTGATATGACTTCTGAGACTGTCCCAAGTTCAGATGGAATGGGCAGCTCCTCCGCTCTGGAGTGTACTTAATGCTGTCATTGATGATGATGCATCAGTATCACTGGCAGTTAGATCGGGAAAAGTCCATGTGTCATCCGTCATCCATAAAGTTGGCCTGGTGAGCAGTAGAAAGTGTCAGAAAGAATAAACGTCGAAGGAGGATATTAAATTTGTCTTCTATCCAAATTCAAATTTACTTATATATATAGTTTTATATAAATTTTGAAGAATTACTCTCATTTCTTCTTTTTCATCCATCTAGAAGAAATTCAGTAGTAATTAAAGTATTTTCTTACATTCTTTCTGATTAAAATCTAATTTTCATAATTCCTTTTCACCATAAAAGAATATTTTCATAATTAAATTTCTTATCTTCGAAGGCAGATCTAGAAATCCAAAAATATATAGACACCAACGGTAAATTGGATCATATAACAAGTTTGGATCATCTACTGCCTTGATAAACCTACATGCATGCATCTCACAGTCTCATGAGGACCCTGGGTTTTTCTCTTCCCCACCTTGTTCCTGGTGTTCCGGTGAATAGTTCTATAACTAGAAGTATTGGCTTTGTTTGGAGAGTCGAGATCCAAATGTGCTGCAAAGTGTGTTCCACGGCCAGTGCCAGGTCCCCATGGTGTGGAATCAATTCATTCATTTGGTAGTGATAAGACATATTTTAGGCTCAAGATACGTCACAGTCGATGCCACACGTTAAGTCAAATTTGTATCAAGACGTTGTTCAACATGTCCCATCCTGAGAGCTCGGAGCGGTGCCGTCTGACGTCGCTCCGCATGTCCCAAGATGACGGCCAGTCAGAATTGTCCTCTCATCCCTCGAGGATCAACGGCCACGTTGAACTCGCATGCAACCGACCCTCGTACAATAGTATAAAAACCCCTGTCCGGATGTCAGAATTGTCGTCCCATCCCTCGAGGATCAACGGCCACGTTGAACTCGCATGCAACCGACCCTCGTACAATAGTATAAAAACCCCTGTCTGGCATCCGGCCAAGGGGAGGCAAAAAATAATTCCACCTATAACTGACTTGCTCGTCGGAGGAGCCAAAGTTAGGAATCACCCGAGGAAGGCCATTTTTGCAGGAAAGCGACCGCCCATGACCTGCAAGCATCTCAACCTGGGAATCGCCATCCAGTGTTTGAAGACGAGCTACCAACTACTACGGAGACGGAGAGACATGGTTCAGCATAAACGGTGCCCGGATCAGAAGACCGAGGAACGCTGATCAACACCCCGTCGCAAGGGCCCGATCGACCTCAGCATCCAGCTCAGCCGACAGAAGACTCCCGACATCGATTCGTGGACCAGGCCGTGCTGACTCGTCGGTCGCGTCACATTTGTTCACTAACATTTTGGAGCTAGAAGGAGGGCATGTCGTAGGAGCATCTCGCAGGAGCTCTCCTTGAGGGAGAACCATCGACCGATCACCCCTTCGTCGAGCTCGGAGATCAGTCCCTCCCTGTCCCTGGAGACGAGGGGATCCCGACCTCGACGCCAGATCGCTATTGGCGCTTGTTCAACGACATGGGGTTGTCGCCCCCCGGACTTACCATAGGATCCTCGGCCGTGTCGCTCGAGACGTTCTTTAGCTTGACCAACCAAGTACAAGCGATGGCAGGGATGATGCAGATGTTCGTCCCGCTCATTCCCCAGATCGTGCGGCTAGCAGCTCCCTCGACTGACCCGACCCGGCAAAGACCGAGCAGGGAGCAGGTCGGGACGAGAGAAGCCCGAGACCAAATGACAGACCCGAGACGTTTGCTCGAGTAGAGCATACCCACACCCTGCCGAATCACACCGCCCTGCTCCGAGCTTGACACCATATCGTCCGACTCGGCGGACGACTCGTTCAGGATCCAGCTGTGCCGGTTCAACCAATGCCTGGACAAGTTCCAGCGCAAGTTCCAGAAATCACGGAGCGAGTTGAACGAAGGCGGCTCGGGTGGATCCCCTTTTACTCAGGAAATACAGGACAAGCCTGTACCCCTTAACTTCAGGCTGTTGGCATTGGAGACGTACAACAAGAGCTCCGATCCCGTGGAGCATGTTGCCGCGTTTCGGGCTCAGATGGCCCTCTATGGCACCTTCGATGCACTGATATGACGGGCATTCCTGACCACCTTTAGGGGACCGACACAAGCATGGTTTAGCCGGCTACGCCAGTCCTCAGTCTCGTCCTTCGACCAGCTCGCCAAGGAGTTCGAGCAGAATTTCCTAGCTAGTGTGCGACCTAGGCCAACCATGGTCACCCTGCTCGCGTTATCTCAGCGCGAAGACAAGTCGCTCTCTTAGTTTGTGGCACGTTTCGCCACTAAAATTCGGGGATTCCTGGACGCCCACCCCTCTTTAATCATACAGGTGTTTCTGACGGGCTTGAAGCCTTCAAGGTTCTTTTGGTTGCTGATCGAGAAGCCGCCAATTACCATCCCCGAGATGCTCCAGTGCGTCAACCAGTACATCGCTGCCGAAGCTCTGGTGGTGGGAAAGCGCATGGACAGCAAGAGGCTAAGGGCGGAACAATCCCGGGGAACGACCTTAGCAGCCCCGGTGCAACCCCACCAGAGGCCCGACTGATAAGAGCTACTGCCCCCGAGGCCCCCGCCTCTCCCATTGAACATGTTCCACTAGGACTACGGCCATGGCACGAAAGATTGCCATGATCTCCAGAATCAAATCGAGGACTTGATCCAAAAAGGTCACCTCGGGCTCTATCTCAAGGAACCCCGAGAAGCAACTTCACGTCCCAAGGGACCCATCGAAAGATGCCTAGTCATCCAAAATCTCCCCTCGAAAGGCCACTAGCGACAAGAGGTCCATAGGCTCGTCGGCCCGGCTCATTGCCCGAGTCGCTCCATGTCAATCCCCAACTTGCGACCCGCCGACACTAAAACCTAAGCTCGAGTATAGTCACTCGGCTCACAGGTCCGACTCCTGCCCGGGTCGCTCCAGATCGCTCCCGACTTGCGACCCGTTGGCACCAAAACTTGAGCAAGAGTATAGCCACTCGGCTCATAGGTCCAGTGTTAGGACTCTAGCTAGGAGAGTCCTAATTGAGAGGGACATTCATGTAAAACCTACCTAAGCCGACCCCTATTAAAGAGGTGAAGAGGCTGGCTAGGGTTAGGAGTTTGTTTCTTAGAGAAGAATTAGGAGTTGTAAAGGAATATGAGTATTGAGTAGAAGTCCTATTAGGAGTTGGTTAGAAGTAGGAGTCTTGAGTAGGAGTCCTATTAGGAGTTAGGGTTTAGAAACCCTATAAATAGCCATGTATTCCTCCTCTTTTGATAAGCAATAGATGAATCTTTTCTGTAGCCTTTGAGCAGCAACTTGGAGGGAGGAACCCCTATAGAGTTCCAAGGAGGCCGATCCCCTAAAGAGATCAACCCCAAGTTTAGAATCTGCAAGGGTTCTAACACCTGGTATCAGAGCAGTGTTCTTGGCGTCTCACTGCCCTTCCACAGCTATCCATCAACCCTCCACAATCGCCCAAAGCAATTCTCACAATTGCTTAAGAGATCATTGCCAAATTCCGCCGTCATCTCTACCACCACGGATCATCCTTTAATCTCCTTGTGAATTGCAATAGGTTCTGGTTTTCTACCTTACTGCTGCTGCAATTTAGTTATCCTTATTTGAAAATCCCAAAAAAATTATTCCTATATTGCTGCATAAACTTTTCGTCATAAAGTTTTCATCTCTACGACGAAAGATACATTGCAGAATTCCAACCGTATAGCATCGTCTGTTTGATCTTGCTACTGTGTTTTTCTATCCAAATCTCTACGAAATTTTTATGACGTCTTTGACATTTCCTAACAGCAGATTTCCTTTGGTTTTGTCAAAAAATTATCAATATAAACCATTGATATTTTACGTCTAATCTACTATACTTAAAAATCTGCACTGTAAAATTTCAACCGCATAACACTGTTTGTTTTATCTTGATACTACGTTGTTTCTATCCAAATCTTTACGAAATTTTTATGATAGCTTTGACACTTCCTAACAATGGAATTTCCTTTAGTTTTATCAAAAAATTCTCAATATAAACCACTGATCTTTTACGTCCAATCTGCTATACTTAAAAATCTGTGCTGCAGAAAATTTTAGCCGTGTATTATTGCCTTAACCCATCTATTTGCAATCTTTTTTGAATGAAATTTTTTATACACTTCATAGATCATCTTAGCTTCTATATAAGATTGATCTATTAAGAAATTCATCTCTAAAAATAATTTTGTGTTGCTGCAAATTTTCATCGTATCCCGCTGAAATTTCTCGACGAGAATTCTGCAATCGCAACTTGCACCAATTTCCTTGCTGTTATACTGCCAAAATTTTCTTGATTAAATTAGATATCCTTGCTGTCATATAAACTATGATTTTTCTATCAATTCCCTCCTCAATTATCTCAAGTTTTTGATGAAAATTACGTCTAGAAACCGTTGTTTCTTCGTCGACAATTCTACTCTTACAAGACTATACATACTTGCTGCAACTTCCACTTATTTCTATCAAACCTTTGCTACCATCTACCACAGATCCAAAACTTTTATCTACAGCCCTAAAACTTCACAAAACCACACCCTCAAACTGCACCCAAAATAGCCACAAAACAATCCTAAACCGTAGCCTACATCCACCAATCCACCAACCCTTTTGACCATCACCTCTCTCAACCAATATATGCCTTTAACCCGACAACAAAAGAGAGATCTTAACATCACAGATTTGGCGGCATATACTATGGCATCTGAGGAGGTAATCAATGCTAAATTTGAAGCCTTCGAGGTGTGAATGGAGGATAAGATTCGGACGCTCTTTACCGAACTCAGATTGGGCCGACCACTAAGCCCGAAGAAATCACATCAAGGAGAGAGCTTTGCCCAATCGTACCAAGCCCGAAGATATGACTTCCAAGAGAGGGGAAGCTCTATGACTAACCCCAACTATCCATGCATGAGAGTGGACTTCCCTAGATGGGAACAAGGAGACCCAATTGGTTGGATCTCGCGCGCGGAGCGATATTTTCGGTACCATAAAACCGCGGATGAATCTATGGTGAAAATTGTAGCTATACATCTTGAAGGGGATGCTATACAGTGGTTTAACTGGTTTGAACATACTTATGGAGTCCTTTCATGGCGATAATTCAAAGAAGGCCTACTGATCCGCTTCAGACCAACCGATTACGAGAATATTGACGGACAACTAGCAAAGATCCGACAAACCTCTACCATTCAGGAGTACCAAACTAGGTTTGAAAGGTTATCTAATCAAACTCATGATTGGTCTCAAAAACAGCTATTGAGGACCTTCATTGAGGGCTTGAAGCCGGATATCCGAGGAGAAGTTAAAGCGCGACAACCGTATACGCTTATGGCAGCCATCTCTTTCGCACGACATCAAGAGGAGCAATTGAACCATGAAGCTCAGAGGACTAGGGTCGCTCCTCAACCAGTAATATTGAAGCCCTCAGCCCCCCCTACTGTCAACCAAGTCCCTACACCAAAGAGGTTAACAAGAGAAGAGCTTCGGGAGCGATATGCGAAGGGGTTATGTTGGCATTGTGACGAGCCATGGAGCCGTGAGCATCGCTGTAGTAAAGGGGGACTTCTTATGATTGAACCGATAGAAGAAGAGGTCATTGAACATCCAGAAGAGAGCCTTGAACATAAAGAAGAAGATGCAGAAGAAGAGCCACAACCGACCGAAGTTACGGTATATACACTAGCTGGCTACTCAAACCCGCAAACGATGAAAGTTGGAGGCCTTCTCAAACAACAACCGATCACTGTTCTCATCGACACACGCGGCACTAATAACTTCCTAAATAGTAAGGTTACTGTCCATATGAACTTACCTATTGAGAATTGCAGTAGGTTTGTCGTTAAGGTCGCCAACGGATGGATTTTGAAGTGTGATCATAGGTGCCCGCAGGTGAAACTGTTGCTGCAGGACCAAGAGATAATTGTAGATTTCTTCCTCTTCCCTCTTGATGATTATGAGGCCATACTCAGAATTAAATGTTTGATGACATTAGGTGATATTTCTTGGAATTTTATGTAACTAATTATAAAATTTTACAGTAAGGAGAAACATGTGATACTGCACGGGAAACGTGAGGGTGACGTAACGACGATTTGCACACAACAAATGGAGAAGGTTTTGCATAAAGCATGCATGGGCTTTTTGGTACAACTTGAGCAGCAAATTAAAGGAGAGCCAATAGAATTTAAAGATCCAAACCTATTTCTTTTGCTTGCTGAATTTTCAGATATATTTGACGAGCCGCACAACCTACCTCTTACTCGTCGGCTTGATCATTGTATAATGAATTTTTCAGTCAAATCTCCAGCAAATACTCAGCCATATCGGTATCCACATCTCCAAAAGGATGAAATAGAAAGGATTGTAAAAGAGATGCTTGAAACAAGAGTTATTCGGCCAAGTTGCAACCTCTACTCTTCACCGGTGCTACTTGTACGCAAGAAGGACGGAACATGGTGAATATGCGTTGATTACCGAGCTCTCAATGGCATAACCATCAAGGATAAATACCCTATTCCAGTAGTAGATGAATTTCTAGATGAAAGGAAGCACAAATCTTCACAAAGCTGGACCTTCGATCCGGGTATTATCAAATACGAGTGTATGAAGAAGTCATACCGAAAACTGCCTTTCGAACACACAACGGCCACTACGAATTTTTACTTTCTTTAACAAAAGGTGAAATATCTTGGGCATATCATATCAGAGGAAGGTGTGACGGTGGACCCCTTCAAAATTGAAGTAATGCAAAACTAGCATACCCCGAGGAACATAAAATTACTACATGGCTTTTTGGGTTTAACAGGCTACTACCGTAAGTTCGTGAAAAACTATGGAAAGATCAATGCACCACTTCCTTACTGGAAAAAGATGTCTTCCAATGGTCGGACAGAGCCTCCACTGCCTTCGACAAACTTAAGGCAGCCATAACGACGACGCCGGTGCTAGCGCTACCAAATTTCAACCGACCCTTCATCATTAAGGACGATGCATCTGGAGACAGAATGGGAGATGTTCTCATGCAAGATGGTTGACCACTCACATACATTAGCAAGACATTATCTCTCCCCTATCAAAACATGTTAACATATGATAAGGAGATGCTCGTCATTGTGCACGCAGCAACGAGGTGGAGATCATACTTGATCAGGCGATACTTTCAAATCAAGACCGACCATAAAAGCCTAAAATATCTCTTGGAGCAGAAGATATCTTCACCCGAGCAACAAAAATGGGTAACAAAACTTCTTGGATTTGATTATAAAATAACTTACAAAAAGTGGAAAGAGAATGTTGTTGCAAATGCGCTTTCGCAACTACTTGAGCAAGCTGAATTTTCGGTCGTTTTACTTCCAACTAGCGACTTCCTTGAGGATACTAAGATGGAATGGCAGGAAGATTCGAAGACTAATAAGATTAAAAAAAAATTGGAGGAAGCACCAAGCTCCGTGGCTCATTACAATTGGGACTCAAAAGAATTATACTATAAGGGACGCATTGTGCTTATATTAAATTCTACTTGCATCTTCACGAGCAGATTTTGGATAAAGTTATTCCATATGCAGGGTACTAAATTGAAAAGGAGTATGGCATATCACCCACAAATCGATGGCCAGACAGAAGTTGTAAATAGGTGCTTGGAGACATCCCAAAGCCACCCACCAAATATGACTACCCAAGGAGAACTCCAGACCCAACTAAGTGCCATTATTGATCGATGGATCGTGACTCGACGACGACGACCCACTACTAAAGTGCTAATACAGTGGGTGAACCTACTAACAGAAGATGCCACTTGGGAGAACTATGACGACTTGAAGATCAAATTCCCAAAATTCATGAATTGTCAGCCTCGAGGACAAGGCTGATTTGAAGAGGGCGGGTCTGTTAGGACTCTAGCTAGGAGAGTCCTAATTGAGACAGACATTATGTAAAACCTACCTACGCAGACCCCTATTAAAGAGGTGAAGAGGCCGGCTAGGGTTCGGAGGTTGTTTCTTAGAGAAGAATTAGGAGTTGTAAAGGAATAGGAGTCTTGAGTAGAAGTCCTATTAGGAGTTGGTTAGAAGTAGGAGTCCTATTAGGAGTTAGGGTTTAGAAACCCTATAAATAGCCATGTATTCCTCCTCTTTTGATAAGCAATAGATGAATCTTTTCTGCAGCCTTTGAGCAACAACTTGGAGGGAGGAACCCCTATAGAGTTCCAAGGAGGTCGATCCCCTAAAGAGATCAACCCCAAGTTTAGAATCTACAAGGGTTCTAATATCCAGCTCTTGCTTGGGTCGCTCTAGATCGCTCCCGACTTGTGACCCGCCGGCACCAAAACCTGAGCTTGAGTATAGTCACTCGGCTCACAGGTCTAGCTCCTGACCAGGTCGCTCCCGACTTGTGACCCGCTGGCACCAAAACATGAGCCCAAGTTTAGTCACTCGGCTCACAAGTCCAGCTCCTGCCCGAGTCACTCCGGATCGGTTCCCGACCTACGACCCGTCGGCCCCAAAGCCTGAGCCCGAGTTTAGTCACTCGGCCCACAGGACCAGCTCCTGCTTGGGTCGCTCTAGATCACTCCCGACTTGTGACCCGTCGGCACCAAAACCTGAGCACGAGTATAGTCACTCGGCTCACTAGTCAAGCTCCTACCCGGGTCGCTCCAGATCGCTCCCGACTTGCGACCCGATGGAACCAAAACTTGGGCCCGAGTATTGTCACTCCACTCACAGGTCTAGCTCCTGCTTGGGTCGCTCCAGATCGCTCCCGACTTACGACCCGTCAGCACCAAAACCTGAGCCTGAGTATACTCACTCGGATCACAGGTCCAGCTCTTGCACGGGTCACTCCAGATTGCTCCCGACTTGCGACCCGCTAGCACCAAAACCTGAGCCCAAGTTTAATCACTTGGCTCACAGGTCCAGCACCTGCTTGGGTCACTCCAGATCGCTCCCGACTTGCGAACCGTCGGCACCAAAACCTGAGCCCGAGTTCAGTCACTCGGCTCACAAGTCCAGCTCCTGCTCGGGTCGCTCTAGATCGCTCCCGACTTGCGACCCGCTGACACCAAAACCTGAGCTCGAGTATAGTCACTCGGCTCACAAGTCTAGCTCCTGCCCGGGTCGCTCCAGATCTCTCCCGACTTGTAACCCACCGACACCAAAACCTGAGCACGAGTATAGTCACTCGGCTCACAAGTCCAGCTCCTACCCGGGTCACTCCATATCGCTCCCGACTTGCAACCCGCTAGCACCAAAACCTGAGCTCGAGTTTAGTCACTCGGCTCACAGGTCCAACTCTTGCCCGGGTCGCTCCAAATTGCTCTCGACTTGCGACCCGCTGGCACCAAAACCTGAGCCTGAGTATAGTCACTCGGCTCATAGGTCCAGCTCTTGTCCGAGTCGCTCCAGATCACTCCTGACTTGCGACCCGCTGGCACCAAAACCTGAGCCTGAGTTCAGTCACTCGGCTCACAGGTCCAGCTCCCGCTTGGGCCTCTCTAGATTGCTCCTGCCTTGCGACTCGCCGGTGTCACACCCCTCAAAATATCCATGATATTAAAATTTTCATCATAAACCAATCGAGGATCCAAACTAACATTTGAGGACACTGAAAAATATTCTATCAAATTCACATCTATAAAACCTGTGTAGTTTATAAGCATATATCACATCACTTGATAATTCACATTTATGACAACCCAAGCCAACTTAACAAACAAGAACAACATTTATAAATCCACAAGCTAAATAAATTATACAATCAAAACTCCAACTATTCACCACAAGTTCATATCATCATAAATTAGACTTAACATTTCGAAATTCCAAATAAGAGAGATCTTCTAACACTTTTACACAATATATCCATTTCGATTCATCGACAACATTTCATTTCGCACAAAATATGCTTATACAACAAAAACATAATAAGCAACATGACTTGCCCATAATTCTGAATAGCTCTCCACTGCCTCAGCCCAATTCAAATATCTCAAAGAGTGACAAGCTGACCTGAAAGATTTTTTATAACAACGGAGTGAGCTAAAAACAGCTCAGTAAGTGACAGAGCATATTCAGAACAAAAGGAACAGTTTCAAACAAGTAAGATATCATAATAAAAGGCAGAATACAAGATTTCTCAAGGATATCATCTCATTAGATACAAAATCATATGTGTCATGTCATTCAAAACATATTTGATTCATAACAAATGGTGCATAAAGTAGTTGGAGCATATCAATAGCGTACGAGATGTTCTGGAGCATATCAATGGCAAATAGGATATTTCAGAACATATCAGTTCATAGCAAATGAAGCACAGAGTAATTGAAGCATACCGATAGCGTATGAAATGTTCCGGAGCATATAAATGACAAATGGAACATTTCGGAACATATCAATGGTATGTGAAGCATCTTGAAGTATATCAATGGCATAGGAAACATTTTGGAATATATCAATACAAAATACGAAACAGAAGCTCAGACGTCGTACCCTAGCATAGTGCATGTGAGGTTTAACTCAATGGTGGCTCCACGCCGTGATGAGTTATTGACTCCATCCACGGGTAGCCCTTTCCTACTCGAGCCCTCTCACCCTACCCAAGTGTTAGGTCGGCTCTGAATTTCATATCAAACAGATAGAAGGTGAAGTGGGATTCCAAACATAATATGGTCCATCCATTTCTGAATGACCACCAAACATAATCTAGAGCATCGCGGGCTCTAAGCACATACCCTTTACCATTTTTGGCAAAGGTCCAAATAATCCCACAAACACCAGAGTACAAAAGGGTATTGTGAACAATAAATAGCACATATCGGAAGCATACGCGGAACAACAAAATGTACATGTGCCTTTACGAGTCAATATGAAGTAAGCAATAATCTTTCACAATTGTATTCAGATTTGAAATGAAATGAAAGCAAGAGCATTAAGGGATTCCAAGCAATCACATATAACTCAATTCAAATTAGAAGGTTAGATGAATTCAATGTCCAAAGGAATGAAACTGGAATAGGCACATATCAAAAGCAAATGCGGAACAATGGGATATACATGTGCCTATATGAGTCAATACGATATAGCATAAACATTACACAATAGTTTTCAAGAATGCAAATAATTATAAGGACAAGAGCATACAAGAATTCAAAGCAGTAATATAAAGCTTAATTGAATAAGAAAACTAACGGATATCAATTTCCAAAGGAATGAAACCAGAATATGCGAAATCGACCAAAGCTCGATTTCTGCAGAATTCAAGAGGCACATTGAACAAATGATTCAAACTATCAATCGTGCTCCAATTTACATAAGAAAGCTATTGTGGAAAGATATTTTAACCTATTTTCAGATAAAATAAGTCTCGTATGAATCGAAGTTTCCAACAAAGAGTTATAATAGATTTAGTAACCTAAGATCAAAGAACAAATCTCAATTTTACAGAATTCACAGGGTCGGTTTCAACAGAAAACCGGGCAGGCATTTGGACTCTAAATCTTTCAATCCAAGTATCAAAGAAAGATCTATGAGTCTAGTTTCTAATGTAATAAGATTTGAATAAATCAAAGTTTTCAACAGGACTTATAGGCAGTTCGGTATCAAAAGGTCAGAATCTCAGACGTTGCACAGATTCGAATCGTTACGTCTAAATAGGAGATATATTAAATGCAAGGCTAGAACAATTTAAAGTTCCTCATATTCAAAGCAAATGTAGAGATCAAATTACAGTAAGGAAAGATAAGGACACTTGCAATAGGAAAGATTAGAAATCTTGCAATAGGAAGGATCGAAACACTTGCAATAGAAAGGATCGAAACACTTGCAATAGGAAGGATCAGAACACTTGCAGGAGAAAAGATAGGGACACTTGCAATAGAAAGGAACAAAATATTTGCAATAGAAAGGATCGAAACACTTGCAATAGGAAGGATCAGAACACTTGCAATAAGAAAAATTAAAGCAATTATTGGAGAAACGATCGGGAAACTTGCCTTTTGAAGGTTTTGATCCAAAGATTCAAAGAAGGTGTACGCTCGAATCCTTTTTCTACTTTTCCTCCGTCCCCTCCTTGTTTCGTTTTGTGCACTCTTTTTCTTTCTTTCTTCGCAACTACACCACGTGTCGAACATCGAGGCACAGTCACCTGCTCTCTCTTACTCTCATTCCTTCTTTTTCATTCCTAAACGTAGCTGCCACAGCCACCACCACTGCCGCTGCCACAGTCGCAGCCCCTTCCACTGCACTACCTTCTTTCCTCCCTTCTCTCGTTTCTACTTTTTCTTTCCCAAACACAGCTGCTGCAGACGTAGCCGCCACCACCGCAGTCGCAATCACGACCACAACCTCCTTTTTTTTCCCCTTTCCTTTCTTTCTCTTTCCCAAAAGCAGCTACTGCAGCCACCACCGCTGCTGCAGCTACCGCAGCCAACGTCGCAGCCATAGCCTGCATTCGCAGCCACGGCCGCAGCCACCACACCTGCAGCCTCTTCTTCCTCCCCTGCTCTGTTTCCTCTCCTTCTCTTCCAGCTGCAGCTGCCACTGTCGTAGCTGCCTCCCCTTCTCCTCTTCCTCTCTTCTTCCCTTTTCCTTTCTCTTCTTTTTCCTTTCCTTCTCTTTTTTCCCAGCTGCACTGCTGCAGTCGCAGCCTCAGCCACGGCTGCAGCCTCTTCTTCCTCCCCTGCTCATCTTCCTCTCCTTCTTCTCTTACAACTGCAGCTGCCATCGCCGCAGCCGCAGCCCCTTCTTCCCCTTCGCTTCTTCCTCTCCTTCCCTTCTTCCTTCCTCGTCCTCTTTCCCTGCCACAGCTGCAGCTGCCACAGCCGCAGCCGCAGCTACTTCTTTCCCTTCTCCTCTTCCTTCTCCTTCCTTTCTTCTTCTTCTCTTCTTCTCCTTCCACCCCTTCTTCTCCCCGACGATCAGCACCTCCTCTCATCTATTTCCTCCTACAGGAAACAGAGGTGTCGCCTCTTCATCCGTTTCTACTTCTTCTCTTCCTCTTCTTCTTCTTCTCCTTCTTCTTCTCCTCTTCTTCCCTTCTCCTACCCGATACCCCACACCTTCTCACTGCAGCCCATGCCGCAGCCATCCTTTTTTTTTTTTTTTTTCTTTTTCTCTTCTTCTTTTTCCTCTTCTTCTTCTTCTCGTCCCCAACGCCCCACACCTCGTCTCCTCTGTTTTCGCCTGCAGGAAACAGAGGTGCTACAGCCCTAGCTGCTGCCACCTCTAGCTCCTCTCCCACTTTCCTCTCTTTTTCTTCTTCTTCTATTCTTCTCTTCTCCCTCTTCTTCCTCCTCTCTTCTTTTCCCTCTTCTTCTTTTCTTCTTCTCCTCTTCTTCCTTTCTCCTCCCCAACGCCCCACAGCTCCTCGCTGCAGCCCTTGCCGCAGCCACCTCCTCTTTTCTTCTTCTTCTTCTTCTTCTTCTTCTTCTTCTTCTTCTTCTTCTTCTTCTTCTTTTTGTTCTTCTTCTGCTTCTCTTCCTCTGCTTCTCTTCTTCTCCTCTTCTTCCCTTCTCCTCCCCGATGCCCCACACATGAACTCCTCTGTTTCCTCCTACACGAAACAGAGGTGCTGCAGCCCTAGCTGCTGCAGCTATCTCTCTTTCCTCTCCCTCTTCCCTCTCTTCCTCTCTTCTTTGCAACTTAACAGTTTAGTCCTTGAAATTTCTATATTTACATATAGGTCCTCCAATTTACATATAAATCTTAATTAATAATTTTTGAAAGTGAGGCATCTTACACTCTCCCCCCCTTAAAAGAAAATTTAGTCCTGTAAATTGATCATAGCTCAATCGATAAAAAGATGATGATTATGATTTCTTTATTTCCTCCTCCTACTCTCAAATAATTTCATTAATAGAATACAATTACACAATCATCCAAGAGTGACCAAAATATTTTCCTCCTTGATCCTCAATAGATGGTAATCCGACCTTTAATCAATATTTGAAAATACCTGTGCAAGTCGTCACTTTAGAGAATACTCGTTTTTTTATGGTCACCTGATTCAATTGTCTAAAATTAATATAAAGTCTCAATGTTCCATCCATCTTTTTAACTAACACTAGAACACCCCATGATGAAATATTAAGCCAAATAAAATCCTCATTTAATAGTCCTTATAGTTGCTTTTCCAATTTCACTTACTCAAATGATATCATTCTGTAGAGAGGCTTAGATATTGGGATTGTCCCAAAGACGAAATCAAAAGTAAAGTCATGGTTTGGAGGTAATTCGGGCAAATAATCCTGGGATACATTAGACAAGGAGATAAATCATGTCCAATACTCTCAAAATAAAAGATCGACTGATCAAATATGTAAAAAGTGATTATTTGTTATATACCAATCCATATTGGTATGATAGGAAGATAGTCAATCCATACCAAGTATAATATCAAAACTCCAAATCTCTAGGAAAACTAAATCAACAAAAAGTTCAAGTTCTCCAATAAAATCAGACAAGAGGACTAGATTCAAGTTTATTATCAAAGAATCTCCAATGATTGTATTTACATATATCATATAATGTAGTGGTCTAAGTTGAATGCCCAAGTGATAAGCAAATTATTACGAATCAAATCGTAGATAGGACCCATGGTCAAACAAATATTTGCATTCTTTCATAAACATGCATAATACTTTCGACTACTAATTCAGAAGTTTTAGAATCATATTCAGTGATAGCATACACTCTGACATGGGCTGATGATTTAGGAGGCAGTGACTCTTTCTTTTTATTCAAAGAGGCAGTCTTTTATTTTATGATCCAACTTTCCATAAGCAAAATAGACTTCAGTCATCCGAAAACACAAACTTGTTTCATAATTTAACTTGCAATTCACACGTGATTGAGTCTTTTGTGGTGACTTCCTATTTCAAATCCAAATGTCTTGACACTCTTGTTATTACTTTCTGATTCATTTCCAATCATATTTTTATTGGTAAACTTGTCCTTATCATTCTTGCCACTGATCTCCAAAAATTATTTTCATTGTTGCCATTAATAATCAGTCTCTACTTCCAATATGAGGTAGTAAAAGAAATCTTTTGATCATCAGAACTATTTTGTACATCAAATATCATCTCCGTTTGCATCATCCATTTTTCTACCACCAATGAAATTAGGTCCACATGCTTTCATTGCGCTACTCTGATTTGATATCCCCGATCAACCCTTTCATCGCACTTAATTAATCAAAAGTAGATGAAGTAAGAGGACTAAATGTCCTCATCATCCAAGATTCCTAAAATGCATCAAAGAAAATTTCTACCAATCACTATAGTTCACTAGACCTCAATATATTTTGCACGTCAACATATCAAATATTTCAGTGATCCTCAAACCAAGCTCTGATACCACCTCTGTCACACCCCTCAAAATATCCATGATATTAAAATTTTCATCCAAAACCAATCCAGGATCCAAACTAACATTTGAGGACACTAAAAAATATTCTATCAAATTAACATCTATAAAACCTGTGTAGTTTATAATCATATATCACATCACTCGATAATTCATATTTATGACAACCCAAGCCAACTTAACAAACATGAACAACATTTATAAATCCACAAGCTAAATAAATTATACAATCAAAACTCCAACTATTCACCACAAGTTCATATCATAATAAATTATACTTAACATTTCAAAATTCCAAATAAGAGAGATTTGTTGAATCTCGTATTTTGATGATAAAACCACTTGATATGTGTTTATGATTTAAACTGCTTTTTGAGTGATGTAGGTCTACTCGATCAGGTTTAGACAGTTGACGCAGGAGGAATTGACGTTACGCCGGAAGAGATCACGTTAGGATATTGGATGGCTGAATGCTTCGGATGTCGGGCATCGTGCCAAGTAGAGCGAAATTGCGCCAAGGATATTGGGGTTGCGGAGGTCACCCACCGATTGGGCAACAAGCCGCAAGAGAGGACGATGCATCGAAGAATCAGACGAAGCGCCAACCAATGACGTGCAGAGTAACAGAATGTCAATTCGCGTTGTAATAATTGTCTAGATCGGAGTTGAGTTTTGGTTTGTGTGTGCAAGATTAACTACAATAACGATGAAGACATAAAGCGAAACAAAGTGCTGGAGTCAAGCGCGAAGGATTCGTTGGGAGTTCGAGAGTTCGACGGAAGTCCGAAGGCTCGTCGGGAATGCTGCCGGGACTAGCCGAGAATGAGTAGGGAGCTTGCCGAAGGGTTTTTCGGAAGCTCACCGGAAGGTTCGTTGGAAGTTCGCGGAGCTCACCGAGAAAGATCGGAGCTTATCGAAGAAGCTCGTTGGAACTCGCCAAGATCAAATCGTGAAGTCTAGGAGCTTGCCGGGAGTCCGTAGAATGGTTTCCGAGAGTTTATCGGAAGACCGTCGGAAGTTCGCCGGAAGCTCGCCGGAAGAAGTCTTGACTTACGGACTTTGTAATAGCTTAGAAAATATCTTTAAATTCATAGTTAGCACATTAATTAGGGTTAGAATTAGGTGTTAATCCTATAACCCATGTAGGGGCCAATTGTGCCCGAGTTCGGACTGGTTTGGGCCAAGTTTGGAGCCCAACCAGTGAGCTGAATTGGCCTAGGCGGTGGCACCGCCTAGGCTTGGTGGTGGCACCGCCCAGCACCCGAGAGTTGGGCGGTGACACCTCCTGGGCTGGGCGGTTGCACCGTGTTAGAACCCTTGTAGATTCTAAACTTGGGGTTGATCTCTTTAGGGGATCGGCCTCCTTGGAACTCTATAGGGGTTCCTCCCTCCAAGTTGCTGCTCAAAGGCTGCAGAAAAGATTCATCTATTGCTTATGAAAAGAGAAGGAATACGTGGCTATTTATAGGGCTTCTAAACCCTAACTCCTAATAGGACTCCTACTTAAGACTCTTACTTCTAACCAACTCCTAATATGACTCATACTCAAGACTCCTATTCCCTTACAACTCCTAATTCTTCTCTAAGAAAAAACCTCCTAACAGAATGTCCCTTTCAATTAGGACTCTCCTAGTTAGTCCTAACATAGTGTCCCTTTCAATTAGGACTCTCCTAGCTAGAGTCCTAACATAATGTCCCTCTCAATTAGGACTCTCCTAGCTAGAGTCCTAACAGACCCGCCCTCTTCAAATCAGCCTTGTCCTCAAGGCTGAGATTCCATGAACTCAGGGAACCGGGTCTTCAGCTCCTCATATGGTTCCCATGTGGCGTCTTCAAGTGGTAGATTATTCCAATGCACTAGTACTTCAGTAGAGGGATGTCGACGACGCATCACGATCCTGCGATCGAGGATGGCCTGTGGTTGGGCTTGAATAACTCCATCCTCAGTTGTGTTGGGCAGTTGGATCTGGGGTGACTCGTGTTTTTCCAACTTGGGCTTTAGGCATGATACGTGGAAGACAGGGTGAATTTTGGCATCTTCAGGTAATTTAAGTCTGTATGCCACGGCTCCAATACGCTCTGTGATCTGATAGGGCCCATAAAAACGTGGGGATAGCTTCATGGAGGCTCGAGTGTTGATAGAGAGTTGCTTGTATGGTTATAGGCGAAGATAAACCCAATCTCCCACTGAAAATTCTCTTTCACTTCGTCGTGTGTCGGCTTGCTGCTTCATTCTGGCTTGAGCGGTAGAGAGATTATCTTTTAACAGTTGTAAGAGTTTGTCCCTATCAATCAATTCTTGGTCAACCTGATCTACCTTGGCCAAGCCAATTACATACTTTGGAATCACAGGTGCTGGCCGACCATACAATGCTTCATAAGGGGCACATTTTGTAGATGAATGATATGTAGTATTATACCACCATTCGGCCCAAGGAAGCCATTTTGCCCACTCTTTCGGTCGGTCGCTAGCGAAACACCGGAGGTACGTCTCTAAGCACCTATTTACCACCTCTGTTTGGCCGTCAGTTTGTGGATGATATGCTGTGCTCATCTTGAGTTTGGTGCCTTGTAACTAAAATAACTCGGTCCAAAATTTACTAGTGAAGATCCTGTCACGATCACTTACGATGGACCTTGGCATCCCATGCAGTTTAACAATATTTTCTATGAAAATCTGAGCAATACTAGCAGCAGTGTAGGGATTTCTCACAGCGCAAAAATGAGCATATTTCGTAAGTCGATCAACCACCACGAGAATCATGCTTTTACCTTTGGAAGATGGCAGCCCTTCAATGAAGTTCATGGAGATGTCAGTCCACACTGAGTCTGGTATGGGTAGTGGTTGTAGCTTCCCTGGATTTGCCACAGTTTCACCCTTGTGCTGTTGACATACATCACATTGTGCCACATATTCAGCAATAATTTTTTTCATCCCTCTCCAATAAAAATTTTGCTTCACTCTTTTGTAGGTTCTTAGGAATCCAGAGTGCACTGCTGAAGGTATAGAGTGCATTTCATGCAAGATGATTGCGATGCAAGGGGAGTCAGGTATAAGCACAATGCGACCTTTGTAGCGTAAATCCCTCGAATCCCAAGTGTAGTGGGCTATTGCACTTGGATCCTCCTCTAATTTTTTTATGATCTTGCTGATCTCTGGATCCTTCTTCCATTCTTCCCTAATGTCCTCGAGGAGACCGGTGGTAGGAAGGGAGATGGCTGAAACCTTAGCTTGTTCAGGTAGCCGTGAGAGTGCATCTGCAACAACGTTTTCTTTCCCCTTTTTGTAAATAATTTCATAATCAAATCCAAGAAGTTTGGTTACCCATTTTTGCTGCTCAGGGGATGATATCTTTTGCTCCAAAAAGTACTTGAGGCTTTTATGGTCAGTTTTAATTTGAAATCGCTGGCCGATCAGGTAGGGTCTCCACCTCATTACTGCGTGTACAATGGCAAGCATCTCCTTATCATATACTGACATAGTTTGATGGGAGGGAGATAATGCCTTGCTAGTGTATGCGAGTGGTCGACCATTTTGCATGAGAACGGCTCCAATTCCGACTCCAGATGCGTCGGCCTCAATGATGAAGGGTTTATTGAAATCCGGTAGCGCAAGCACCGGCATTGTTGTCATGGCTGCTTTAAGTTTGTCGAAGGCAACAGAGGCTTTGTCTGACCATTGGAAATCATCTTTTTTCAGTAAAGAAGTGAGTGGTGCACTGATCTTCCCATAGTCCTTAATAAATTTTCAGTAGTAGCCCGTTAGTCCAAGGAACCCCCGCAGTAATTTCACGTTTGTAGGTTTCGGCCAGCCTTGCATTGCCTCAATTTTTGTTGGGTCTACCGCCACTCCTTCTTTTGATATTATATGCCCAAGGTACTCTACTTTTTGCTGGAGAAAGCTGCACTTTGGTTGCTTAACAAAAAGAGTATTCTCCCGAAGGATCGTCAAAACAATCCGTAAATGCTGAAAGTGAGTCTCAAGAGAAGGGCTGTAAACGAGAATATCATCGAAAAATACCAGCACAAATTTACGAAGAAAGCTCCGAAATATATCATTCATGAGACTTTGAAAGGTTGAAGGAGCATTAGTGAGTCCAAAAGGCATTACCAAGAATTCATAATGGCCATCATGCGTGCGAAATGCAGTTTTTGGAATGTCATCGTTACATACCCGAATTTGGTGGTAACCGGATCGGAGGTCCAACTTCGTGAAGACTCGAGCTCCTTTCAATTCATCAAGAAGTTCATCCACCACTGGTATTGGGTATTTGTCCTTGACGGTAATGCCATTTAAAGCTCGGTAGTCGATGCACATTCGCCAAGTTCCGTCCTTCTTGCGTACAAGTAGCACCGGTGAGGAATAGGGGCTGCAACTTGGTCGAATCACCCCTGTTTCAAGCATCTCCTTTACGATCTTTTCAATTTCATCTTTCTGGAGGTGAGGATATCGGTATGGTCGAGTGTTCACTGGTGGCTTGCCCGGAAGGATTGGAATTCGATGGTCATGTTGCCGAGAAGGAGGAAGACCGCGCGGTTCAGCAAATATGTCGGCAAATTCAGTAAGCAATTGGGCAATATTTTGATTTTCAAATTCTATTTTCTTCCCCTTTGGTTGCTACCGGAGGTGCATCAAAAAGGCACCATTTACCTTGTGTAAAACTTTCTCCATTCGTTGGGTCGAAACAATGGTAACGTTGCTTCCGCGCTTCCCGCGTAGGATGATCTGTTTGCCCTTACAGTAGAATTTCATAATTAATTTAGAAAAGTTCCAAGAGACATCACCTAGTGTAGTCAGCCATTCTATACCAAGCACTGCCTCATAGTCATCGATTGGTAGGAGGAAGAAATCGGTGATAATTTCTTAGTCTTGTAGTAATAGTTTCACCTGCGGGCATCTTTGGTCGCACTTTAGGATTCTACCGTCGGCAACCTTTACATCGAACTTGCTGCAACCTTCAATATGCAGTGCCATCCGAGCAGCAACCTTACTATTCAGGAAGTTATTAGTGCTACCCGTGTCGATGAGAACAGTGATCGGCTGTTGTTTGAGAAGGCCTCCAACTTTCATCGTTTGCGGATTTGAATAGCCGGCTAGTGCGTGTACCGTAATGTCGGTCGGCTGTGGCTCTTCTTCCATATCTTCTTCTTCATGTTCAAGGCTCTCTTCTAGATGTTCAATGACCTCTTCTTCTACTGGTTCAATCATAAGAAGTCTACCTTTTTTACAATGATGCTCGCGGCTCCACGGCTCGTCGCAATGCCAACATAACCCCTTCGTAGATCGCTCCCGAAGTTCTTCTCTTGTTAACCTTTTCGGTGCAGGGACTCAGTTGATAGTAGGGGGGGCTGAGAGCTTTAGTATTGTAGGTCGTGGAGTGATCCTTGTCCTCCGGGCTTCATGGTTCAATCGCTCCTCTTGAAGTCGTGCGAAAGAGATGGCTGCCATAAGCGTGTATGGTTGTCGCGCCTTAACTTCTCCCCGGATCTCCGGCTTTAAGCCCTCAATAAAAGTCCCCAATAACTGTTTTTTAGACCAATTATGAGTTTGATTAGATAACTTTCAAACCTGGTTTGGTACTCCTGAATGGTGGAGGTTTGTCGAATCTTTGCTAGTTGTCCGTCAATGTTCTCGTAATAAGTTGGTCCGAAGCGGATCAGTAGTCCTTCTTTGAATTGTCGCCATGAAAGGGCTCCATAAGTGTGTTCAAACCAGTCAAACCATTGTATGGCATCCCCTTCAAGATGTATAGCTGCAATTTCCACCATGGATGCATCCGCAGTTTTATGGTACCGAAAATATCGCTCAGCGTGCGAGATCCAACCAATTGGGTCTCCTTCTTCCCATCTAGGGAAGTCCACTCTCATGCGCGAATAGTTGGGGTCGGTCATAGAGCCTCCCCTCTCTTGGAAGTCATCTCTTTGGGCATGATGTGATTGGTTAGAGCTCTCTCCTTGATGTGATTTCTTCGGGCTTGGTGGTCGGCCCAAACTGAATTCGGTAAGGAGAGTCCGAATCTTATCCTCCATTCGTGCCTCAAAGGCTTCAAACTTAGCATTGATTGCGTCCTCAGATGCCATAGTATATGACTCCAAATCTGTGATGTTAAGATCTCTCTTTTGTTGACGAGTTAAAGGCATGTATAGGTTTGATAAAAATCAGTGAAAGTTTACTGCAGAATTGTGTTGTCTTATAAGAGCAGAATTATCGTCAAAGAAACAGCGGTTTCTCGACGAAATCTCCACAAAAATTTGAGAGATTTGAGGAGAGAGTTGACAGCAATATCTTAGTTTATATGATAGCAAGGATGTCCATCAAGAAAATTTCGACAGTAACAATAAGAAAATTGGTGTAAGTTGCGATAGCAGAATTCTCGTCGAAAAATTTCAGCAACTTACGATGAAAATTTGCAGCAATATAGGAACGAAATTTTTTTTTTTTTTGGATTTTCGGATAGGGATAAATAAATTGCAGCAGCAGTAAGGTAGGAAACCAGAACTTGTTGCAATTCACGGGGAGATCAAAGGATGATCTGCGGTGGTGGAGATGATGGCGGAATTCGGTGACGATCTTTTAAGCAATTGTGGGAATTGCTTTGGATGGTTGTAGAGGGTTGATGGATGGTTGTGGAAGGGCAGCGAGACGCCAAGAACGCTGCTCTGATACCAGGTGTTAGAACCCTTGTAGATTCTAAACTTGGGGTTGATCTCTTTAGGGGATCGGCCTCCTTGGAACTCTATAGGGGTTCCTCCCTCCAAGTTGCTGCTCAAAGGCTGCAGAAAAGATTCATCTATTGCTTATGAAAAGAGAAGGAATACATGACTATTTATAGGGCTTCTAAACCCTAACTCCTAATAGGACTCCTTCTTAAGACTCTTACTTCTAACCAACTCCTAATATGACTCATACTCAAGACTCCTATTCCCTTACAACTCCTAATTCTTCTCTAAGAAAAAACCTCCTAACAGAATGTCCCTTTCAATTAGGACTCTCCTAGTTAGTCCTAACATAGTGTCCCTTTCAATTAGGACTCTCCTAGCTAGAGTCCTAACATAATGTCCCTCTCAATTAGGACTCTCCTAGCTAGAGTCCTAACACACCGCCCAGCACCCGAGCGCTGGGCGGTGGCACCGCTTGGCTGGGTGGTGGCACCGCCAGCATCGGGAACATAAGAGAATTCAAATTTTTGGAGCCCAAATTTGAATCCTCTTGAGGCCTATAAATACCCCTCAAGTCTTAGCTGAGAAGACAACTTTTCGAGCAGCAAGTGTTTGAGAGAAAGGTCTTAGAAAAGTCCTAGCTAATCTTGTTTTCATTTTGCTAGTGTTCACCTCCTTCTTTCTTGCTGAAAATTTGTAAGAGAGTGAACCGCTTGTAAAGAGTTGTAAGAGGGGTATTTACCCTTCCCTTTCAAGAGATTTGCTAGTGGAAGGTGGGAGCCTCATCGAAGAGGGGCCTCGCAAGTGGATGTAGGTCATTTGACCGAACCACTTTAAAATCGACGTAATCTCCGGTTTGCATTTATGTTTATGCATTTATCTTTCTGCAAACCTTTACTTTGCTAAGTTCACTGCCCTCATCTTATTACGTACGCTTTCAACGCAATTGAAACGGTTTCAAACGAAACATTATTTTTATCGTACGAAAGATTTTCTAAAACCGAAGTTTTAATCTGCTGCACTAATTCACCCCCCCTCTTAGTGCCGCTCCGATCCTAACAATTGGTATCAGAGCCACGTTTTTCTACCTTGGTTTAACACCCAAATAGAAATGGCTCTTTACGACTTTCAAGAGGGCCACTCTCTCATTTGTCCTCCCTTTTTCAATGGGACAGACTACACTTATTGGAAAACTCGAATGAGAGTTTTCTTACTTTCTTTGGATTTGAATTTATGGCACAGTCGAAAATGGATTTGAAATGTCTTCTCTTCCAATGAACCAATGGAATGATTTGGAGAAGAAGATGTTTTCTTTAAACGCAAAGGCTATGAATGCCTTAATTTGCGCTTTGGACAAAAATGAGTTCAATCGGGTTTCTTTATGCGAAACGGCTTTCGACATATGGCACACTCTTGAAATCTCACACGAAGGCACTTCTAGAGTTAAAGATTCGAAAATCAACATTTTAATGCATGATTTCGAGCTTTTTCAAATGAAGCCGAGCGAAACCATTGTTGACATGTACACCCGTTTCACGGATGTCGTCAATGGTTTACAAGCTCTTGGCAAATGTTTCTTGAATTTTGAACTTGTTAGTAAAGTTTTACGATCACTTTCTAAAGCTTGGGAATCAAAAGTAACGGCAATACAAGAAACAAAAGATTTAAATATTTTTCCACTTGAAGAACTTATCGGTTCATTAATGATAATAGAAATGGTGCACAATGCACATGATGAACACAATGAACATTTGAACCACCTTCCAAAGAACAGGAAGGATTTGGAACCTCAGACAAATGAATGCCACTTGAGCGATGACGCAAGTGATGAGGACAATGATGAACTTAAACTTCGAACACCAACTCTTAATAAGTTCATTAAACAAAAATCTAAAATAAACAATGAACTTGAATGGAGGAAGAGGCCAAAGAAAAGGAAGGCACCCAAGGATGAATCAAGAACTTCCAAAGGTGAAACGACGAATTGGGCTTTGACGGGCTTCGACTACAAGGTAAGTAACTCAACTCTCTTGAATTATTTTGAAATTACTTGAAGTTTTTCATGAGTTCTTAATTTAGATAGTAGGAATAGGAAATAAAAAAAATTATTTTTCAAAAATTATATCATGTTTTTCTTTTTTAGCATCTTTGAAAAAATTAAAAATTTGATCAATGAAAAGTATATTGCTAAGGTTTCATGCATGTTATGTTTTGAAATGTTGAATGATGTATGCAACATTATGGATTATAGTTATATGATATGTGATAATACTTAGGATTAATCCATGCATGTGTATTTTGATGATTTTATGTCAAGTTTTTGAAGTAAATGTTGATTTGATACTCTCATTTTGGATTAACATGTTTTTGGTTTAATCATTTTTATGATGAATTAAGATGACATTCTCATGACATATTAAAATGACATAGTGCATGTACATCTATGTATGAATTTCTTGATAGTCTTTTGATGATAGATGTGATATCATGATGTTTTATTTTTGATGTATTTGGTCTTGACGGCTTTATGACGAAACTTATGTTTTGACTTTAAATGATGATACAATGTTTTCACAAAAAGACTTGAACACTCTCACATGAAATCAATTGTATGAAATGGAAATGAATTTTTTATTCTATTGAGATTAATGAATTTATTTTACCAATCTTATGAATCTCATGAAAATAAACATGATGAATATTTTATAAATGAGTTGTCTTATAAGATTTTGCCTTTACATCTTGAACTTTAATGCTTATATTGATTTGGCATATAAAGACTAAGGCATGCTCATAAGAAGCAAATCACATGAATAGAAATTTATAAAAATGAAATGTAATCCTCTATCTTATTGATTTCTACCTAAGAGACCAATAAAACTATCTATGCCATTTTGAATCTCTTGAAAGAAATGTTGAGATTTTGATGATTTGGATGATTTGAATTTGAATGAGTTTTATTCAAAATCATGATCTTGATTCCGTGATATTTACAAATTAAGATTTATTATGAATCAAGAATTTTTCATTAATCGATCTCCTAAGATTTTCTTTTGATTATTTATGAGTAGGTTTTTCAAAAAGAAATCATGCCTTTTGGTATTCATATGTTCTAATCTTTCATGATATGATTTTTATACAATTCCTTGTATTCATGAAATGTTTATCGCATCACCCAATTACTTTCTTCTTGATATTCCTTATGTGGTGATTAAAATTATGCATGAAATACTCTTAATATTATTTTGATGTATATAGATGAAAAGTTATAATCATGAATGATCGGATGAAATTTAACAAGTTAATATCTTCGTGATTTGAAATATTTATAATTTGAAATTATGCATGCAATTGCTTTGTATTGTGATGATATATGCATCATGAATACTTTATTATCATACATGAAAATAGTGATAAACATTTTGAAAATAAATGTTTGTATCATGTTAGATGATTTTACATTTTGTGCATGATGAGTTATAGTGATGATTGAAACAATGATTGAAATGCTTTAAATGATGAATGTTTGGTATCATGATCAACATGTTGATAAATGCTTGAAAATTTTAATGTTTGAGTATCATGTATGATATGCTTATTAATGATGATTGATTTATTTTTTGGTATCGTGCATGAAAAATAAGGTTATTGAAATTGTGTATGTTTTAATTTGAATATATAATGATGCACAAATAAGAATGATACTTACCTTTGTCATAATATGAAAATTGATATAAGGGTCTTCCCTTCTTTTTGACAATGACAAAGGGGGAGCAAGAATTTCTAGCGTGGACATCATGAAAAGAGGCAAACTAACTAGCTTGCACAATTCAAGATGAAAGCAAAAATTGCACTTCTCAAAAGAGAAGATGCAAATGTAACATTTGCCAAATTGTTTGCTTGCCTCATGTAAAACATTATCTCTTGCTAGTTTGGCATTTTTGCTAGCTTGTATGTAGCAAAACTTGATCACTTTTTCAAACATTTTGCTAGCTTACACTTTGCAAAGAAAGCAAAAATGACACTTCTAGAAGAAAGAGCTTGTTATTTTGAACATCACAAGCTTGCCTATCTTAAGAAACAAAAATTGCAAAAGTGCTATCTTGCCTATCTCAAGAAGCAAAACTTGCAACTTGCACATTGCAATAGGAAGCAAGAATTATGAGCTTACACAAGAAAGCTATCTTGCATTTGCTTTCGAAATTTTTGCTAGCTTGTATATTGTGAAACTTACATATCGTAAAAATTGCTAGCTTGTAGTCTAAAGAGAAGCAAAAAGTTGCTATCTCAAAAGAAGCAAATGTGCTATCTTTCCTATCTTAAGAGGCAAAAATGCTAACTTGCACATCTAGCAAAACTTGACAAATTTGCATATTTCAAGAAGCAAGAGTTGCTTTCTTGAACATCTCAATATTGCTAGCTTGCATGATGTAGAACTTACTAGCTTGAACATTACCAAAAGTGCTATCTTGTATGCTGTAAAACTTGCATATCTAAAACTTGATAGCTTGAATGTCCTAAGCATGATGCATTACTTGCTAAATTTTCTAGCTTCAAAACTGCATGATGATAAAACTTAATATTATGTTTTTCATACAATGAGTTGAACTTATATTACAAACACAAAGAATAGTTGTACTTCTCCTTTATGTTGATGACAAAGGGGGAGAAGTATGTTGATGACATGATATGCATAAGTTTATGCATATGTTCATGATGATGTGTTGCAAGTATTCATGATGAATATTGCAATGACTTGAATTCAGTTTGAATTCAAGGTTTTATCAATATGGCATATTGATAGGGGGAGTTTGTTTAAACTCCGGGAGTTAAGGTTAACTCCGTCATCAAGTGGTTGTCATCATCAAAAAGGGGGAGATTGTTGAATCTCGTATTTTGATGATAAAACCACTTGATATGTGTTTATGATTTAAACTGCTTTTTGAGTGATGCAGGTCTACTCGATCAGGTTTAGACAGTTGACGCAGGAGGAATTGACGTTACGCCGGAAGAGATCACGTCAGGATATTGGATGGCTGAATGCTTCGGATGTCGGGCATCGGGCCAAGTAGAGCGAAATTGCGCCAAGGATATTGGGGTTGCGGAGGTCAACCACCGATTGGGCAACAAGCCGCAAGAGAGGATGATGCACCGAAGAATCGGACGAAGCGCCAACCAATGACGTGCAGAGGAACAGAATGTCAATTCGCGTTGTAATAATTGTCTAGATCGGAGTTGAGTTTTGGTTTGTGTGTGCAGGATTAACTACAATAACGATGAAGACATAAAGCGAAACAAAGTGCTGGAGTCAAGCGCGAAGGATTCGTTGGGAGTTCGAGAGTTTGACGGAAGTCCGAAGGTTCGTCGGGAATGCTGCCGGGACTAGCCGAGAATGAGTAGGGAGCTTGCTGAAGGGTTTTTCGGAAGCTCGCCGGAAGGTTCGTTGGAAGTTCGCGGAGCTCACCGAGAAAGATCGGAGCTTACCGAAGAAGCTCGTTGGAACTCGCCAAGATCAAATCGTGAAGTCTAGGAGCTTGCTGGGAGTCCGCAGAATGGTTTCCGAGAGTTTATCGGAAGACCGTCGGAAGTTCGCCGGAAGCTCGCCGAAAGAAGTCTTGACTTACGGACTTTGTAATAGCTTAGAAAATATCTTTAAATTCATAGTTAGCACATTAATTAGGGTTAGAATTAGGTGTTAATCCTATAACCCAAGTAGGGGCTAATTGGGCCCGAGTTCGGACTGGTTTGGGCCAAGTTTGGAGCCCAACCAGTGAGCTGAATTGGCCTAGGCGGTGGCACCGCCTAGGCTTGGCGGTGGCACTGCCCAGCACACGCGAGCTGGGCGGTGACACCTCCTGGGCTGGGCGGTTGCACCGCCTAGCACCCGAGCGCTGGGCGGTGGCACCGCTTGGTTGGGTGGTGGCACCGCCAGCATCGGGAACATAAGAGAATTCAAATTTTTGGAGCCCAAATTTGAATCCTCTTGAGGCCTATAAATACCCCTCAAGTCTCAGCTGAGAAGATAACTTTTTGAGCAGCAAGTGTTTGAGAGAAAGGTCTTAGAAAAGTCCTAGCTAATCTTGTTTTCATTTTGCTAGTGTTCACCTCCTTCTTTCTTACTGAAAATTTGTAAGAGAGTGAACCGCTTGCAAAGAGTTGTAAGAGGGGTATTTACCCTTCCCTTTCAAGAGATTTGCTAGTGGAAGGTGGGAGCCTCATCGAAGAGGGGCCTCGCAAGTGGATGTAGGTCATTTGACCGAACCACTTTAAAATCGGCGTAATCTCCGGTTTGCATTTATGTTTATGCATTTATCTTTCTGCAAACCTTTACTTTGCTAAGTTCACTGCCCTCATCTTATTACGTACGCTTTCAACGCAATTGAAACGGTTTCAAACGAAACATTATTTTTATCGTACGAAAGATTTTCTAAAACCGAAGTTTTAATCTGCTGCACTAATTCACCCCTCTTAGTGCCGCTCCGATCCTAACAAGATCTTCTAACACTTTTACACAGTATATCCATTTCGATTCATCGACAACATTTCATTTCATACAAAATATCCTTATACAACAATAGCATAATAAGCAACAAGACTTGCCCATAATTCTGAATAGCTCTCCACTGCCTCAGCCCAATTCAAATATCTTAAAGAGTGACAAGCTGACCTGAAAGATTTTATATAACAACGGAGTGAGCTAAAAACAGCTTAGCAAGTGACAAACAATATTCAGAACAAAAGGAACGATTTTAAACAAGTAAGATATCATAATGCAAGGTAGAATACAAGATTTTTCAAGGATACCATCTCATTAGATACAAAATCATATGTGTCATGTCATTCAAAATATATTTGATTCATAACAAATGGAGCATAAAGTAGTTGGAGCATATAAATAGCATACGAGATGTTCCGGAGCATATCAATGGCAAAAAGGATATTTCAGAACATATCAGTTCATAGCAAATGGAGCACAGAGTAATTGGAGCATACCGATAGCGTATGAAATGTTCCGGAGCATATAAATGACAAATGGAACATTTCGGAACATATCAATGGTATGTGAAGCATTTTGAAGTATATCAATGGCATAGGAAACATTTTGGAGCATATCAATACAAAATACGAAATAGAAGCTCAGACTGTTGAATCTCGGATTTTGATGATATAATCAATTGGTGGGTTAATTGATCTAATCCATATTATTGAGTTAAGTGTACAGGATTAACTACGATAACCAGAAAACATAAAGCAAGGATACCGGAGTCGAGCTCGATGGACGTTTAAGAGACCGAAGAATCATCGGAGATGCTGCCGGAACCATCCGAGAAGAAATCGGGAACGTGTCGGAAGTTCGCCGAAGAAATCGTCGGAGGCTCGCGGAGATCACCAAGAAGGCTCGGCTACTCGTTAAAGTCATCACAAAGATTGGGAGCTTGCAGGGAGTCCGTCGGAAGAAGTTCGTCGGAATGCTCGCCGGAACAAGACTCGACGTTCGCGGTTAAAAAACTTGCTTAGGATGTTTTTTTTTGTGTTATGTAGTTCACCTGTAATTAGGATTAGGATTAAGAGATAATCCTATATCCTAGTTAGGGGCCAACTGGGCCCAAAGTCAGATTTGGTTTGGGCTAAAATTAAGCCAAACAAATGAATTGGAGAGCCAGGCGGTGGCACCGCCTGGCTGGGCAGTGAAACCGCCCAGCACCCAAGTGCTGGGCGGTGACACCTCCTTGGCTGGGCGGTTGCATCGTCCAGCACCCGAGCATTGGGCGGTGGCACCGCCTGGCTGGGCGGTGGAACCTCCAGCACCGGGAACCCTAAGAGAATTCAAATTTTGGAGCCCAAAATTTGAATCCTCTTGAGGCCTATAAATACCCCTCAAATCTCAGCTGAGGTTACTACTTTTGTGAAGCATTTTGATTGAGAGAAAAGTCTTAGAAAGTCTTAGCAAGTCTTGTTTTCAATTTGCTAGAGAGTTCTCCTCCTTTTTTATTGAAAATTTGTAAGAGGTTGAGCTACTTATAAAAGGTTGTAAGAGGGGTGTTTACCCTTCCATTTCAAGAGACTTGCTAGTGGAAGGTGGGAGCCTCATCGAAGAGGGGCCTCGCAAGTGGAGTAGGTCATTTGACCGAACCACTCTAAAAATCGGCGTAATCTCTGGTTTGCATTTTATTATTGTCATTTACATTACTGCAAATCTTCTTACTGTTTTAGTTCCTTATTACTCTTGCTGCGCAACTTTAAGAATACGCCTTCAAGTTAAACTTTTCAAGTTTCGTTCTTAACGTACGAAAGATTTTGTTAAAATTGAACTTTTAATCCGCCGCACTAATTCACCCCCCCCTCTTAGTGCCGCTCCGATCCTAACAAGTGGTATCAGAGCAAGGTTATCTCTCATATTTGGTTTAATACCCAAGAGAGATGGCTTACTCCGGCATGCAAGAGGGCCATTCTATTGCACGACCACCTTTGTTTAATGGGTCGGATTACACATATTGGAAGACTCGCATGAGAATCTTCCTCATTTCTTTGGACTTTGAGCTTTGATCTATTGTCGAGAATGGATTTCAAAAATCTTCTCTTCCGATGAGCGAATGGGATGAATCGGAGAAGAAGGTTTTTGCTTTAAATGCAAAGGCTATGAATGCCTTGTTTTGTGCACTAGACAAAAACGAATTTAATCGTGTTTCAATGTGTGATTCGGCTTTTGATATTTGGAGAACTCTTGAGGTCACTCATGAAGGCACTAGCCGAGTGAAAGAGTCCAAAATCAACATCCTTGTGCACTCTTACGAACTTTTCCGAATGAAACCAAGTGAGTCCATCGGAGACCTGTACACCCGGTTTACGGATGTCATCAATGGACTCAAAGCTCTTGGTAAAGATTTTACTAACTTTGAACTAGTAACTAAAATCTTAAGATCCCTCCCTAAAAGTTGGGATCCAAAAGTTATGGCCATTCAAGAGGCCAAAGACCTTAAAGCATTCCCTCTTGAAGAACTCATTGGGTCTCTAATGACCTACGAAATGACATGTCAAGCTCATGACGAGCTCGAGAACCCCCTTCCAAAGAACAGGAAGGATATGACACTTAAATCACAAGAAGACCACTTGAAAGGAACATCAAGTGATGAGGACAGTGACAATGACATTGCACTTTTGACTCAAAAATTTAAAAAATATTTAAGAAAGAACAGATTTAAAAATAATACAAAAAATAAATTTGAACAAAAGAAGGACCAAGTGATTTGCTATGAATGCAAAAAATCGGGACACTATAAGAACGATTGTTCTCAAGCCAAAAAGAGAACATCAAAGAAGAAGGCGTTCAAGGCAACGTGGGATGATTCAAGCGCATCCGAAGAAGAGGAGTCCAACACCGAGCAAGTTGCTCATTACGCGCTAATGGCGTTAGGAGAAGAGGTATGTGATTTATTTAATGAAGATTTATCTTTTGAAGAACTATCTATCGCTTTTTATGAATTATTTGATGAATGTAGAACTGTTAGCAAGAAGTTAAGTATCTTAAAGAAAGAGCATGCTTTGCTACAAGATAAGTTTGATAGTCTTCAAACTCCTCCATGCTCTAAGTGTGAGCACTTAGAAGCAATAAAAAATGAAAATTTGCTTCTTAAGGAAACCTTAAACAAGATATGATCCTTGCACACAAGGGTCACATCACAAATAGAAATGGAATTGGATTTGTAAAAGGATTACATCAAAATCCTACCACTTTCAAAGGATTAGATATGATCCTTGCACACAAGGGTCACATCACAAATAGAAATGGAATTGGATTTGTAAAAGGATTACATCAAAATCCTACCACTTTCATAAAAGGACCTACATTACATGTTTCCTCTTATATGAAATGCAACTTTTGTTGCAAATCCGGACATATTGCTTACAAATGCCCATTTAGGAAAATTAGTTCACAAAAATTAATATGGGTTCCTAAAGGAACTATAAAGAATTCAATCATAAATAACAAAGTTAGTGGGTCAATTTTTGAGGCACCCAAAATCAAATGGGTACCTAAAAATCATCCTCTTTTGTAGACAAACCCACAAGCTAGGAGCAAGAGATGGTATCTCGATAGTGGATGCTCAAGACATATGACTGGAGATCCATCTCATTTCTCTATGCTCACTAGCAAAGAAGAAGGGTACGTTACCTTCGGAGACAACAACAAGGGCAAAATCATTGGCAAGGGAACTATTGGTAACAAATTTAATTTTTCCATTGATGATGTCTTACTAGTTGATGGATTGAAACATAATCTCTTGAGTATTAGTCAACTATGCGATAAAGGTTACATCGTTAGATTTGAATCAAATATGTGCATTATTGAAAAACCAAATCATAACATGACTATGATTGCTTTAAAACAAAATAATGTCTATACCATCAATCTTGATGAACTAAGTAATGAAATGTGCTTCTCCGCCGTAAATGATGATGCTTGGCTTTGGCATAGGAGATTAGGCCATGCAAGCATGAAAACAATATCTAAGATCTCATCTCAAGAATTAGTACGAGGAATTCCAAATATAAAGTTTATTAAGGACAAAGTATGCGATGCATGTCAACTAGGAAAACAAATAAAAACAAGCTTCAAACCAAAAAATCAAATTAGCACTACTAGGCCATTACAATTGATCCATTTGGACTTATTTGGACCAATTGATACAACAAGTCTAGGTGGAAGCAAATATGCTTTTGTGATTGTGGATGACTACTCTAGATACACTTGGACCTATTTCTTAGCTCACAAAAGTGATTGCTTCAAGTGTTTCTCTAAATTTTGTAAACTCACTCAAAACGAAAAAGGCTTCATGATTTCATCAATTCGGAGTGATCACGGTGGTGAATTCCAAAACCGTGACTTTCAAAATTTTTGCGAAAGTAATGGGTACAATCACAACTTCTCAACTCCAAGAAATCCTCAACAAAATGGAGTAGTTGAAAGGAAAAATAGAAACCTACAAGAAATGGCAAGAACTATGTTGAATGAACATAGTTTACCTAAGTACTTTTGGGCCGAAGCCGTAACGGCTTGCTACATCATGAATAGAGTCCTAATAAGACCATCCTTATCCAAAACTCCCTATGAATTATGGAATAACAAAAAACCAAACATCTCCTATTTTAAAGTTTTTGGTTGTAAATGCTTTATTTTAAATGAAAGGGATGCTTTAGGAAAATTTGATGCTAAATCCGATGAAGGCATCTTTCTTGGTTACTCTTCCGTTTCTAAAGCTTTTCGGGTTTTTAATAAAAGAACTTTAGTAATTGAAGAGTCTATTCATGTAGTTTTTAATGAAATTTCTGATTTAAAGAAAAATGATTTTGATGATGATCTTGGTTTTGATAATTTGAATTTAAATGAACCCTCTCCTCAAAATAGCCATTTGAATGCATCTTCTTCCGAAATTTCTTTACCAAAAGAATGGAAGTATGTAGATGCTCATCCAAAAGAGCAAATTATAGGAGATACATCAAAAAGGGTTCAAACTCGTTCTTCTTTCAAAAATTTCTGTGCTAACGCCGCCTTCCTTTCTCAAATTAAACCTAAATGCATTGACGAAGCCTTAAAAGATGATTTTTGGATCATTGCAATACAAGAAGAATTGAACCAATTTGAGAGGAACGAGGTATGGAAGCTTGTTCCTAGACCAAGTGACCACTTAGTCATAGGTACTAAGTGGGTCTTTGGAAACAAGCAAGACGAAAATGGTATCGTGGTTAGAAACAAGGCTAGATTAGTGGCCAAAGGTTTCAACCAAGAAGAAGGTATCGATTACGAAGAAACCTTTGCTCCCGTGGCTCGATTAGAAGCCATAAGGATGCTCCTTGCCTATGCTAGTAGTAATAATTTTAAACTATTTCAAATGGATGTTAAAAGTGCTTTCTTGAATGGTTTTATTTCCGAAGAAGTATTTGTCGAACAACCTCCCGGATTTGAAAATTCTCTTCTTCCTAATCATGTATTCAAATTGACTAAAGCTCTCTATGGCTTAAAACAAGCTCCTAGAGCTTGGTATGAAAGGCTTAGTTCCTTTCTTATTTTAAATAATTTTACCAAAGGCAAGGTTGATACTACATTGTTTATTAAATATTTTGAAAATAATTTTCTTATTGTGCAAATTTATGTTGACGATATTGTGTTTGGCTCTTCGGATGAATCACTATGTGAATCATTTGCCAAATGTATGAGTCTTGAATTTGAAATGAGTTTAATGGGTGAATTAACTTTCTTTTTGGGATTACAAATCAAACAACTTAGTGATGGTATATTTCTTAACCAATCTAAATATACATTAGAATTGTTAAAACGATTTAACATGGATAATTCAAAAGCAATAAACACCCCTATGAGTACTGCTTCTAAGTTAGATATGGATGAAAATGGTGAAAGTTTCGATCAAAAAACATATAGTGGAATGATAGGTAGTCTACTCTACCTCACTGCGACTAGATCGGATATTATGTTTAGTGTAGGACTTTGCGCTAGGTTTTAATCTAATCCTAAATTATCTCATCTTAAGAGTGTTAAAAGAATATTTAGGTATCTTAAAGGAACTCCAAATTTAGGATTGTGGTATCCAAAATCTGAAAAATTCGATCTAATAGCTTATGCAGATGCCGATTTTGGCGGATGCAGGATAGATAGAAAAAGTACATTCGGAACATGCCAATTTTTAGGACATGCACTTGTTTCTTGGACTTCCAAGAAACAAAATTCAGTTGCACTATCTACGGCGGAAGCCGAATACATTGCTGCAAGTGCATGTTGTGCACAAGTAATTTGGATGAAAAATACATTAGATAGACTATGGAATTCACCTTGAAAATATTCCCATAAAATGCAATAATACTAGTGCCATATGCCTTACTAAAAATCCAATTCAGCACTCTAGAATTAAGCACATCGATGTTAGGCATCATTTCATACGCAATCATGTTCTTAACAATGATGTTGTTCTAGAATTCATTGACACAAAGCATCAATTAGCAGATATATTTACAAAAGCTTTGAATGAAGACCAATTTGAATTTCTTTTTTTGGTAAGTAAAAGTAAATTAATTATGCAATTTGAATTCATCCGAAGGGAATTAGGCATGCTAAATTGTCCCTAAAATGAACTTCACAAAAAGGACTCGTTCTTTTCCCTTCGTTTATGAATTTGAATTCTTCCTTCTTCTTCAATTCAAAATGATCCATTAAAGTATAAATTATGATCTTGAGGGAAGAAGCTAAACAAAAGGAAGGAAGAAATTTTTTTTTTTTTCTTTCTTTCCTCCGCGTGATGCCAGCGGTGGCACCGCCAGATCCGGCGGTTGCATCGACTGGCGCTCGGGCGCCAGGCGGTGACACCGACCAGTTTGGCGGTGACACCGACCGAGTAACCCTTTTAACCCGAGGGGTTAGGGCCGGCGGTGACACCGCCCCCAACCCGAAGAAAGACCTCTCAAAAAACCTCTCCCATTCCCTCTAACCCTCATTCTAACTCTTAGAAATATTGGAGAAGGATTCTTGGTGGTCCAAGCTTTCCATCTCTCAACATAATCTCCACAAGGTAACACTTGAAATCCCTCTTTTCTTTTCTCTTTCTCTTGCTTATTTTTCACAATTTCATCATCATGTTGTCTAGAAAATGGCTCCTAAGAGATCAAAAGGAATAAGGATTGAAGGATATTCATATAACCATGACCTTTTTAGATCAAAAGAGGTAGCCCTTAGCTTTCCAAAATTTGAAACACGATGTGTCCATAAGGGAAAATACGTTGATTTGGATGAACTAGAGGACTTAGAACCCATTAGGTGGTTTGCACACCTAGAAGCTCTACCTCTACTACAAATAGATGAACCAATCTATCCACGGTTAGTGAGATTGTTCTATGCCAACCTATATGAAGACAATGATAGCCTAAGCACTTACATTCTAGGAACACCCATTAGAATATTTGACAGCACCATTTGTGAGCTAATTGGCATAACTGAAAAAGATAGGGGATGCTATTTTAAAGGTAAATGGGACGTCAAAAAAATAGGAGCAACCTATGCCGAAGCCGTGAAAACAATTTTTGCAATTCCAAACCTTGACTTCCTACCCAAGAGCTGTGAACACTTATTGCCTTTCAACTCTAAAATTCTTCATCACATTATCACAAGCATCATATTCCCCAAACAATTTCATCTTGACGAAATAAGTCAAATAGAGATAGGAACCATGTATTGGATTATGACCGGTCAGCATAATTGTTTTGGGTACTTGATTCGCCAACACATGCAGGATATTATGACTAAAGATACTATATTGCCATATGAGAGGTTAATCACTAGAATTCTTCATGCCTATGACATTTGCATTCCACCTGATGAAGAATCTATTCAAAATGATCGATATAACATAATAAATAAAAACCTGCTGAAAAAACTTAGGTGCACTTTTAGCAATGGCATATGGGTTAGGCAACCTAGAAGGACGGATCCAATTCCTCCACCAATAGAACAACCCGAAACACCAATTCTTATGGGAAATGAATCTCCTCCTCCTAGTCCCTTTGGCGCAGCACCTTCAGCTCCTGTTTCCTCCTCTGAAGATATCATTATGACGGAGCTATCTCAGATCAAATCACAGCAAGAACAAATTCAGAATCAACAAGTTGAAATTTTGAAGACACTACGACAGATGAATGAAAAAATAGATATCATGTATCAGCACTGTGGATTACCTCCTAAGGATTAAATTGATGTATCTTTTTATTCTGTTCAGTTTGCTTTTAAAAACAAGTTCAAGTTTGTCATCGATTGAACGATAACTGATCTTTCCTTTTAGATAACTACTGTCTTAATCTGCATAGATGATGATGTCTTTTGGATAAACTATTTCTGGCAAATTTGAATGATGAACTTTGATAAATGCTAAACCTTTTTCTATGATCATCAATTAGCTGGCTTGTCTCTTTTTGTTGATGACAAAGGGGGAGAAGTGATGACTTACACCAGAACGATAGCATGACTAATATGAATTACAAAAACTTGTGTGATATGAATGTCTTATATGACTTGCAAATCCTTGAAAATATCACAAGATTGATATCATGAAATTTATATTGAAAATCTTTATCTTCTGTGTGATATGAATGTCTTATATGACTTGCAAATCCTTGAAAATATCACAAGATTGATATCATGAAATTTATATTGAAAATCTTTATCTTCTGTCGTAGCAAAATTCGTCCCGTATCATTTAACTTATGATTTTCATCGAAGTTTCGTACTTACTATTGTTTAATGAGGATAACGATAAGTTCTACGATTAGAACTTATCGGGTTATGCTTGAATCCAATGGGATGAAATTCAAGTGTTTTTTATCTTCTCATAATATGACATATAGATAGGGGGAGTTATGTTTAACTCCGTCATCAATTGATTGTCATCATCAAAAAGGGGGAGATTGTTGAATCTCGGATTTTGATGATATAATCAATTGGTGGGTTAATTGATCTAATCCATATTATTGAGTTAAGTGTGCAGGATTAACTACGATAACCAGAAAACATAAAGCAAGGATACCGGAGTCGAGCTCGATGGACGTTTAAGAGACCGAAGAATCATCGGAGATGCTACCGGAACCATCCGAGAAGAAATCGGGAACGTGTCGGAAGTTCGCCGAAGAAATCGTCGGAGGCTCGCAGAGATCACCAAGAAGGCTCGGCTACTCGTTAAAGTCATCACAAAGATTGGGAGCTTGCAGGGAGTCCGTCGGAAGAAGTTCGTCGAAAAGCTCGCCGGAACAAGACTCGACGTTCACGGTTAAAAAACTTGCTTAGGATGTTTTTTTTTGTGTTATGTAGTTCACCTGTAATTAGGATTAGGATTAAGAGATAATCCTATATCCTGGTTAGGGGCCAACTAGGCCCAAAGTCAGATTTGGTTTGGGCTAAAATTAAGCCAAACAAATGAATTGGAGAGCCAGGCGGTGGCACCGCTTGGCTGGGCGGTGACACCTCCTTGGCTGGGCGGTTGCACCGTCCAGCACCCGAGCGCTGGGCGGTGGCACCGCCTGGCTGGGCGGTGGAACCTCCAGCACCGGGAACCCTAAGAGAATTCAAATTTTGGAGCCCAAAATTTGAATCCTCTTGAGGCCTATAAATACCCCTCAAATCTCAGCTGAGGTTACAACTTTTGTGAAGCATTTTGATTGAGAGAAAAGTCTTAGAAAGTCTTAGCAAGTCTTGTTTTCAATTTGCTAGAGAGTTCTCCTCCTTTTTTATTGAAAATTTGTAAGAGGTTGAGCTGCTTGTAAAAGGTTGTAAGAGGGGTGTTTACCCTTCCATTTCAAGAGACTTGCTATTGGAAGGTGGGAGCCTCATCGAAGAGGGGCCTCGCAAGTGGAGTAGGTCATTTGACCGAACCACTCTAAAAATCGGCGTAATCTCTGGTTTGTATTTTATTATTGTCATTTACATTACTGCAAATCTTCTTACTGCTTTAGTTCCTTATTACTCTTGCTGCGCAACTTTAAGAATACGCCTTCAAGTTAAACTTTTCAAGTTTCGTTCTTAACGTACGAAAGATTTTGTTAAAATCGAAGTTTTAATCCGCTGCACTAATTCACCCCCCCCTCTTAGTGCTGCTCCGATCCTAACACAGACGTCGTACCCTAGCATAGTGCATGTGAGGTTTAACTCAGTGGTGGCTCCACGCCGTGATGAGTTCTCGACTCCATCCACGGGTAGCCCTTTCCTACTCGAGCCCTCTCATACTGCCCAAGTGCTAGGTCGGCTCTGAATTTCATATCAAACAGATAGAAGGTGAAGTGAGATTCCAAACATAATATGGTCCATCCATTTCTGAATGACCACCAAACATAATCTAGAGCATCGCGGGCTCTAAGCACATACCCTTTACCATTTCTGGCAAAGGTCCAAATAATCCCACAAACACCAGAGTACAAAAGGGTATTGTGAACAATAAATAGCACATATCGGAAGCACATGCGGAACAACAAAACGTACATATGCCTTTACGAGTCAATACGAAGTAAGCAATAATCTTTCACAATTGTATTCAGATTTGAAAGGAAATGAAAGCAAGAGCATTCAAGGATTCCAAGAAATCACATATAACTCAAATCAAATAAGAAGGTTAGATGAATTAAATGTCCAAAGGAATGAAACTGGAATAGGCACATATCAAAAGCAAATGCGGAACAATGGGATATACATGTGCCTATATGAGTCAATATGATATAGCATAAACATTACACAATAGTTTTCAAGAATGCAAATAATTTTAAGGACAAGAGCATACAAGAATTCAAAGCAGTAATATAAAGCTTAATTGAATAAGAAAACTAAAGGATATCAATTTCTAAAGGAATGAAACCAGAATATGCGAAATCGACCAAAGCTCGATTTCTGCAGAATTGAAGAGGCACATTAAACAAATGATACAAACTATCAATCGTGCTCCAATTTACACAAGAAAGCTATTGTGGAAAGATATTTCAACCTATTTTCAGATAAAATAAGTCTCGTATGAATCGAAGTTTCCAACAAAGAGTTATAATAGATTTAGTAACCCAAGATCAAAGAACAAATCTCAATTTTATAGAATTTACAGGGTCGATTTCAATAGAAAACCGGGTAGGCATTTGGACTCTAAATCTTTCAATCTAGGTATCAAAGAAAGATCTACGAGTCTAGTTTCCAATATAATAAGATTTGAATAAATCAAAGTTTTCAACAGGACTTATAGGCAGTTCAGTATCAAAAGGTCTGAATCTCAAACGTTACACAGATTCGAATCGTTACGTCTAAACAGGAGATATATCAAATGCAAGGCTAGAACAATTTAAAGTTCCTCATATTCAAAGCAAATGTAGAGATCAAATTACAGTAAGGAAAGATAAGGACACTTGTAATAGGAAAGATTAGAAATCTTGCAATAGGAAGGATCGAAACACTTGCAATAGAAAGGATCGAAACACTTGCAATAGGAAGGATCAGAACACTTGCAGGAGAAAAGATCGGGACACTTGCAATAGAAAGGATCAAAATATTTATAATAGAAAGGATCGAAACACTTGCAATAGGAAGGATCAGAACACTTGCAATAAGAAAAATTAGAGCAATTATAGGAGAAACGATCGGGAAACTTGCCTTTTGAAGGTTTTGATCCAAAGATTCGAAGAAGGTGTACGCTCGAATCCTTTTTCTACTTTTCCTCCGTCCCCTCCTTGTTTCGTTTTGTATACTCATTTTCTTTCTTTCTTCGCAACTACACCACGTGTCGAACATCGAGGCACAGTCACTTGCTCTCTCTTACTCTCATTCCTTCTTTTTCTTTCCCAAACGTAGCTTTCACAGCCACCGCCGCTGTCGCTGCCACAGTCGCAGCTCCTTCCACCACACTACCTTCCTTCCTCCCTTCTCTCGTTCCTACTTTTTCTTTCCCAAACACAACTGCCGCAAACGCAGCCGCCACCATCGCAGTCTCAATCACGGCCACAACCTCCTTTTTTTTTTCCCCTTTCCTTTCTTTCTCTTTCCTAAAACAGCTACTGCAGCCACCACCACTGCCGCGACTACCACAGCCAACGTCGCAGCCGCAGCCGCAGTCGCAACCACCACACCCGCAGCCTCTTCTTCCTCCCATGCTCTATTTCCTCTCCTTCTCTTCCAGCTGCAGCTGCCACTACCGCAGCTGCCTCCCCTTCTCCTCTTCCTCTCTTCTTGCCTTTTCCTTTCTCTTCTTTCCTAGCTGCACTGCTGTAGTCGCAGCCTCAGCCACGACTGTAGCCTCTTCTTCCTCCCCTGCTCATCTTCCTCTCCTTCTTCTCTTCCAACTGCAGCTGCCATCGCCGCAGCCGCAACCCCTTCTTCCCCTTCGCTTCTTCCTCTCCTATCCTTCTTCCTTCCTCTTCCTCTTTCCCTGCCACAGCTGCAGCTGCCACAGCTGCAGCCGCAGCTACTTCTTTCCCTTCTCCTCTTCCTTCTCCTTCCTTTCTTCTTCTTCTCTTCTTCTATTTCCTCCCCTTCTTCTCCCCGACGATCAGCACCTCCTCTCCTCTATTTCTTCCTGCAGGAAACAGAGGTGTCGCCTCTTCACCTGCTTCTACTTCTTCTCTTCCTCTTCTTCTTCTTCTCCTTCTTCTCCTTCTTCTTCTCCTCTTCTTCCCTTCTCCTACCCGACACCCCACACCTTCTCACTGCAGCCCATGCTGCAGCCATCCTTCTTTTTTTTTCTTTTTCTCTTCTTCTTTTTCCTCTTCTTCTTCTTCTTGTCCCCAACGCCCCACACCTCGTCTCCTCTGTTTCTGCCAACAGGAAACAGAGGTGCTACAGCCCTAGCTGTTGCCACCTCTCGCTCCTCTCCCACTTTCCTCTCTTTTTCTTCTTCTTCTATTCTTCTCTTCTCCCTCTTCTTCCTCCTCTCTTCTTTTCCCTCTTCTTCTTCTTTTCTTCTTCTCCTCTTCTTCCTTTCTCCTCCCCAACGCCCCACAGCTCCTCGCTGCAGCCCTTACCGCAACCACCTCCTCTTTTCTTCTTCTTCTTCTTCTTATTCTTCTTCTTCTTCTTCTTCTTCTTCTGCTTCTCTTCCTCTGCTTCTCTTCTTCTCCTCTTCTTCCCTTCTCCTCCCCGACGCCCCACACATGAACTCCTCTATTTCCTCCTACAAGAAACAGAGGTGCTGCAGCCCTAGCTGCTGCAGCTATCTCTCTTTCCTCTCCCTCTTCCCTCTCTTCTTCGTCTTCTTCTTTTCTTCTCTTCTCCCTCTTCTTCCTCTCTTCTTTTCCCTCTTCTTCTCTTCTCCCTCTACTTCTCTTCTTCTTCTCCCCACGCCCCACAGCTCCTCTCGTCTTTGTAACTTAACAGTTTAGTCCTTGAAATTTTTATATTTACATATAGGTCCTCCAATTTACATATAAATCTGTATTAATAATTTTCAAAAGTGAGGGATATTACAGCCGGCACCAAAACCTTAGCTCGAGTATAGTCACTCGGCTCATAGGTCCAGCTCCTGCCCGGGTTCGCTCCCAATTTGTGACCCGCTGGCACCAAAACCTGAGCCCGAGTTCAGTCACTCGGCTCACAGGTCCAGCTCCCGCCCGAGTCGCTCTAGATCACTCCCGACTTGCGACCTGCTGGCACCAAAACCTGAGCCCGAGTTCAGTCACTCGGCTCACGGGTCCAGCTCTTGCCCGGGTCACTCTAGATCGCTCCCGACTTGCGACCCGTTGTGGCTCCAAAACCTGAGCCCGAGTTCAGTCACTCAGCTCACAGGTCCAGCTCTTGCCCGGGTCGCTCCAGATCGCTCCCGACATGCTGCCCGCTGGCACCAAAACCTGAGCCCGAGTTCAATAACTTGGCTCACAGGTCTAGCTCTTGCCCGGGTCGCTCTAGATCGCTCCTGACTTGTGACTCGCTGGCACCAAAACCTGAGCCCGAGTATAGTCACTCAGCTCACAGGTCTAGCTCCTGCTCGGGTCGGTCCAGATCTTTCCCGACTTGCGACCCACCGACACCAAAACCTGAGCCTAAGTATAGTCACTCGGCTCATAGGTCCAGCTCCTGCCCGGGTCGCTCCAGATCGCTCCCGACTTGTGACCCGTCGGCACCAAAACCTGAGCCCGAGTATAGTCACTCGGCTCATAGGTCCAACTCCTGCCTGGGTTGATCTAGATCGCTCCCGACTTGCGACCCGCTGGCACCAAAACCTGAGCCCGAGTTTAGTGACTCGGCTCACAAGTCCAGCTCCTGCCCAGGTCACTCCTGTTAGGATCAAGAGCACTAAGAGGGGGAGGGAGGGGGGGGGGGGGGTGAATTATTGCAGCGGAAAACTTTCGACGATTAAAACTGCGTACGTACGTTGAAATCCGATTCCGACGTAAAAGTCATTTCGTGTAGATAATAACTTTGAAAGCTTACGAAAACATATTTGAAGTAAAGTAAGGAAGGCAGTTTGCAGTTAAGATAGAAATCAAGATGTAAGCGCAAACTGAAATATGATGTTCGTACGATAAAACCGATTTCCGTCTTAACGCCGATTCAGAAAATACTTAACTATGAAACACATTCGTAAATGAGCAGAAGGCAGTAAGCTATTGAGGAGGTTTGCAGTAAAGATAAAATGCTCAAAGTAAATGCAAACCGAGATTTAGAGTGGTTCGGTCAATCTTGACCTACATCCACTTTTGGCTTCCTCCACCAACGAGCTCATGGACTTCTCGGATTTATTCCCGTAGAACCTCCGACGATTGTCCGGACTTCCGTCGAACTCTCGAACTCCCAACGTGATCATAGTCTTGACTCCCGCGCAACTCCTACTGCATGATATTATCTTCGGTTCTATGAATAAATCTCTTTGTGAATCTTTTGCTGAAACCATGAGTCTTGAATTTGAAGTGAGCTTGATGGGAGAATTAACCTTTTTCTTAGGCTTACAAATTAAGCAACTAAGCAATGACATATTTATTAGTCAAACTAAATATGCTTTAGATCTGCTGAAAAGATTTAATATGGATAGCTCAAAAGCTATTAACACTCCTATGAGCACCTCCACTAAGTTAGAAGTTGGTGAAAGTGGAGAAAGCTTCGATAAAAAAACTTATAGGGGTATGATAGGAAGTTTACTTTACCTCACTGCAACCAGACCAGACATCATGTTCAGTGTAGTACTTTGTACTAGGTTTCAATCGAACCCTAAGATATCTCATCTCAAAGTGGTTAAAAGAATATTTAGATATCTTAAAGGTACCACAAATCTAGGATTATGGTATCCAAAATCCAAGAATTTTGAGTTAATTGCTTATGCTGATGCGGATTTTGCTGGGTGTAGACTAGATAGAAAAAGCACATCAGGAACACGTCAATTTTTGGGACATTCCCTTGTTTCCTGGTCATCTAAGAAACAAAACTCGGTTGCACTATCAACAACCAAAGCTGAGTATATTGCAGCTAGTGCATGCTATGCACAAGTTGTGTGGATGAAAAATACCTTAGAAGATTATAAAGTCCATCTTAAAAACATTCCCATTAAATGTGATAACACAAGTGTAATATGTTTAACAAAGAATCCTATTCAACACTCTAGAACAAAACATATTGATATTAGACATCACTTTATACAAGATAATGTCACTAATCTGTTGAATCTCATATTTTGATGATGAAACTACTTGATATATGTTTATGATTTAATCTGCGTTTTAAGTGACGCAGGATGCTTCGATCAGGATGAGACAATTAAAGTAGGAAAATCATGTTGTGCCGGAGGAACATGTCAGAAGATTGGACGTCGGGCCGGTGGATCGGTCGACGTATCGACAAAAGGCTTCGGGCCATGGACTCGGGCATCGGGCCAAGAAGAGCGGGTATTGTGCCAAGGATATCAGAGTTGCGGAGTCAACTGGCCGATTGGGCAATAGGTTGCAGGAGAGGACGATGCGTCAAAGAATCAGACGAAGCGTCGAGGGACCAATGACATGCCGGACAACTTGGTTAATTGCTTAGGATTATTTGTCTCGATCGAAGTTTTATTTTAAGTGTGCAGGATTAACTATGATGGAAGAAAGACATGCAGCAGGAGTTGCGCCGGAGTCAAGACAATGATCACGTTGGGAGTTCGAGAGTTCGATAGAAGTTCGGACAGTCGTCGGAAGTTCTGCGGGAACAAATCTGAGAAGTCCATAAGCTTGCCAAAGAAGCTCGTCGGAACTCGCCAAGAGAATCGTCGCAAGTCTAGGAGTTTGCCGGAAGTCCGCAGGAGCATCACCGAGGGTTCATCGAATGATCGACGGAAGTTTGCCGGAAGCTCGCCGGAAGAAGCGATTGACGCACCGGAGCAAGTTGCAGTAAATGTCTTAGGAAAAATCGTAGTTAGCACATTGATTAAGTTGGAAATGGGAGGTGATCCCATTAACTTAATCTTGGGGCAATTGGGCCCCTGAAAAACCCAAATTGGGCTGAATGGATCAACCCATTCGGACCCTAATTTCTGCCAGGCGGTTGAACCGCCCAAGGCAGGAGGTTGCACCGCCTGGGCTAAGTCTTTGAGTGAGACTAGGCGGTGCAACCACCCTAGCCAGGAGGTGGCACCGCCTGGGCTCAGTCTCCGAGCGAGACTGGGCGGTGCAACCTCCCCTGACAGGAGGTGGCACCGCCTGGGCTCGGTCTCCGAGCACTGGCTGAGCGGTGCAACCGCCTCAGTCAGGAGGTTGCACCGCCTGAGCTCGGTCTTCGAGCTCTGGCAGGAGGTGCAACCGCCCTTGACAGGAGGTGGCACCGCCCAGAGGCTCAGTCTTGGAGCTCTGCCAGGCGGTGCAACCGCTCCAGTCAGGAGGTGCAACCGCCTGATCCCGGAATTCCGGGAATTGACAGTTTTGAGCTCCAAATTTGAACTGGGTTGGGGCCTATAAATACCCCACCCGTTCAGCACTGAAAGGATATCAACTTACACCGAAATCTTGATCTTTTTAAGTGATTCTTAGAGCTCAAAATTGTTGTAAAGGCCAAAAGTTCTTCTCGCTCTGCTCTTTCAAGTTCTGAGCTGTAAAGAGAGGAGAGAAAATTCTGTAAGGGTTGTCTCCTAAGCCCGTCAAAAGGAGTGAAACTGTAAAAGGGTGGTTGGCCTTCGCCTATTGAAGGAAGGCCTCTAGTTGACGTCGGTGACCTCGTCGGTGGAGGAAACCAAAAGTGGAGTAGGTCAAGATTGACCGAACCACTCTAAATCTCGGTTTGCATTTACTTTGAGCATCTTATCTTTACTGCAAACCTCCTCAATAGCTTACTGTCTTCTGTGTTTTTACGAACGTGTTTCAAAGTTCAATGCTTTCCGAATCGAGGTTTAAGACGCAAATCAGTTTTATCGTACGAACGTCGTATTTCAGTTTGCGCTTACATTCTGATTTCCATTATAACTATAAACTAACTTTATATCTTTGCTTTAACTACATCTCACCTTATCTCAAGTTAAAGTGGTTTACGAATCAGCTTTTATACCGAAATCGCTTTTATCGTACGAACGTCGTATTTCAGTTTGCGCTTATATTCTGATTTCCATCATAACTGCAAACTGCGTTCATATCTTTGCTGCATCTCTCCTAATCAAAAGTTGAAGTGATTTACGAATCGACTTTCTTACCAAAATCACTTCTATCGAACGAAAGCAGTTTTTGATTTTAATCGTAGAAGGTTTTCCGCTGCACTAATTCACCCCTCCCCTCTTAGTGCTCTTGATCCTAACAATTGGTATCAGAGCCCGGTTTCTCTTATTTCGGATTTACACCCGAGAGAAATGACTCTTCATGGCTTTCAAGAGGGCTTATCGGTTTTTCGTCCACCGTTGTTTAACAGATTAGACTACACTTATTGGAAAACTCGAATGAGAGTTTTCTTGATTTCTATGAATTTGGATTTATGAAATATTGTTGAAAACGATTTTCAACTTCCCTCTAAACCGATGAACAAATGGTCGGATTTGGAGAAGAAATATTTTTCTTTAAACGCAAAGGCAATGAATGCCTTATTTTGCACTTTGGACAAAAATAAGTTCAATCATATTTCTATGTGCGAAACGACTTTTGACATTTTGCGAACACTTGAAATCACGCACGAGGGAACTAGTAGAGTCAAAGACTCGAAAGTTAACATTTTATTGCGTGATTTTGAGCTTTTTCAAATGCAACCAAGCAAGACTATAGGCGACATGTACACCCGTTTCACGGATTTCGTCAATAGTTTAAGAGCTCTTGAAAAATGTTTTTCGGATTTTGAACTCGTAAACAAGATTTTGCGTTCTCTTTCTAAGAAGTGGGATTCAAAAGTAACTGCAATACAAGAAGCTAAAAACCTAAAAAACTTACCACTTGAAGAACTAATTGGTTCATTGATGACATATGAAATAGTGCACAATGCACATGATGAATATGATGAACAAAGTCACCTTCCAAAGAATAGGAAGGATTTGGAACTCCGGACAAATGAATACCACTTGAGCGATGACTCAAGTGATGAGGACAATGATGAACTTGAACTTCGAACACTAAATCTTAATAAGTTTATTAAACAAAAATCTAAAATAGACAATGAACTTGAACGAAGGAAGAGGCCAAAGAAGAGGAAGGCAACCAAGGATGAATCAAGAACTTCCAAAGGTGAAACGGCGAATTGGGCTTTGACGGGCTTCGACTACAAGGTAAGTAACTCAACTCTCTTGAATTATTTTGAAATTACTTGATGCTCTCATGATGTATTTTCTTTTTTAGTTTAGAATTAATGTTTAAAAAAAAAATTATGATCATGCTAGTAATTTCAAAAATGATAATATTGCATATTTTATGTTAACCAAACAAAATGATTTTGATTGAAAATATGAAATCATGGTTAAGAAGTAATAATGTGTATCATGGTGATGTCCATTGTTATTTCTCGATTTTGAGTATATTAAATCATGTTTAATTTGAAGTTATGATTAATGAGTATATATTTTTGAAATTATGTATGATGATAATTATGGATTATCGATTTTCATGATAATAATAGTGGCTTTAAAAACTGATGTATGTTTGACATAAATGAAATAGGCATGGTTATATGAAATAGTGTAAGTGTCATGCTTGACGATTGTATACTCAATGATGCATAATGATGTAATAAAAACACTAAATGTTTGGATACCATGACTTATGATTTTATGCATGAGATTTTAAAGTTATACATGGTGATTTTTGTGACTTATTGGTCTTGATGGTTTTATGATGAAATTCATTTTACGATCCTAAACGTTGATGCATGTTTTCATTTGACATATATGAAAAGGCATGCTTACATGAAATCGATCACTTAAGATGAAATACTTAAAAAAGGAGAAAAATATATTATCAATGAAATCATGAATCTATTTATGTTATAAATTTTGTGAGCCATAAAAATGATTTTGATTTGAAATGAGTTTTATCAAAATCATGATTTGTCAAATTGAATGAATTGAAAATGAATGATGATTTTTCTCTTGAATGATTGTGACCTGTATTCCTTGTTTTCATGATATGATTTTTATGCAATTCTTTGTATTCATGAAAGGTTTATCTCATCACCCAATTATTTTCTTCTTGATATTCCTTATGTGATGATATGAATACATGAAATATTCATTAATTTATTTTGATGTATACAAATGAAAAGTTATGATCATGCATGGTAGGATATAATTTAACAAAATTGATACCATCATGATATGAAACATTTATGATTTGCAATGATGCACGCAATACTTGAGCTTTTTAATTATGATGTGATGTATTGCATATGATGTGAATCATGATTTAAAATGCTATGAGTTGTTGCTAAAATGAAGTATTATAAATGTTGATTTAATGTCATGAATGCTCTAAATGATGAATGTTGGTATCATGATCAAAATGAAGTGATAAATACTTAAAAAATATTGATTTAATGTTCGGTATCATGAACACTTTATTATCATACATGAAAATAGTGATAAATACTTTGAAAATAAATGTTTGTATCATGTTAGATGGTTTGACATATTGTGCATGATAAGCTATAAAAATGATTGAAATAATAGGAATGATGATTTGGAATCATATAATCATGAGTTTATATATGATGATAATGATGCATGCAATGATGAAATATTCATGATAAAATAATTGTTTTGACATTCAAGACTTGAATTTTCATCAATACTATTCACCTTTGTCATAATTTAGAAATTAACGTAAAGGGTCTTCCCTTCTTTTTGACAATGACAAAGGGGGAGCAAAACATGCTTGAAAGCTAATTTGCTAGCTCATATAATTCAAAAAAAAAGGAGAAAGAAAATAATTACACTTCTCAAAAGAAAAGGAATTGCTATCTTGAACATCACCAAGAAGTGCTATCTTACAAATCTCAAGATGCACAAATGCAAACATGCAAAATTTATAATTTTGTACATCATTAAAATTTATGATGCTTTGGTGATTATGCATGTTCTAAACTATTATAAGATTCAATAGCTTGCATGATGTAGAACTTGCTATATTGAACATCACCAAGGAATGATATCTTGTAGAAGCAAAAAGTTAACTTGCACATGTAACAAAACTTATATTTCAAGAAGCAAGAGTTGTTTTCTTGAACATCTCAAAATTACTAGCTTGCGTGTCTTAAAATTGTAAACTTGCCATCGTACTACCATGATGATGAGCATGCCTTATCTTCATGATTGTTTTTGAAAAACTATGGCAAAAATACGTCCTAATGATTGAACGTGTTAAAATTATATTTTGAACTTTCTTGATTGAATGATCAAATCACTTGATTGACATAATGATTTTACACAATTACATGTTGAAAATTATGTGCTTGAATACAAAACTTCCATGATAACAAGCATGCTTTACCTTCATGATTGTAATTGAATATCTATAGCAAAACCTTGTCCGAATGCAAGAAAGAGTCAAATTTCATTTTCGGATTCTCTTGATCCTAACATATCAAGTTTACTCTCTTCCGAACTTAGCAAGCATATGTCATATCAAGTTTAGTTCATATCATTGATTTTTGACATATGTAATCAACTAGCAAATACATCTCTCATACACATATCATGTGAAAAATATTTTTGAATATGGATGAAAGTGTTTTTACTTGCAAGGATTTGTTTTACATACATGTCTTGATCCTTGTAAAAATGAAGCATGATTTAATCTCTCATTGATTCTAACTTTACTCGAAGTAAACTCACAAATAGCATGTATCACAAATAGTCTTCCTCCTTCATGCAAAAAGATAATAACAGATAAAAAAGGAAGAAGTTTTCAAAGCTATCTCCATGTCATGTTTTCCTTGAGATGTTTGTATAATTGATATCCTATCACTCACTGTTGGAAAATGACATGAACCTAGTTATGACATGAATAATTACAAGCACTTATGCTTAAAATTTGCTTATATCGTTCTCCGTTTTGTTGATGACAAAGGGGGAGAAATATATGAATTGATGCTATGAACACTGATACTATGCTTGCATCATCAAGAGATATATGAATTGATGCTATGATTGCCAAATTTGCATTATGCCATGTTTGCATCATGCGTTAAGATATCAAGAACTTGTATCGTAATTTTACGCGTTGATATCTTACCATGTAATAAAATGCTACAATTGATAAACACTTGAAATGTTTGTATTATGATATTAAAAGCTTACATCGTAATTTTACATGTTGATATTTGATAATGGTAAACTTGCATGATGATAAAACTTGATATTATGTTTTTCATGCAATGAGTTGAACCAATATCACAAACACTTGATTGTGGTACTTCTCCTTTTTGTTGATGACAAAGGGGGAGAAGTATGTTGATGACATGACATGTTATGTATAAGTTTATGCATAAGTTTATGATGACATGTTGCTTGGATTGTTGAATCCAAGAGTTTCTATCAATATGGCATATTGATAGGGGGAGTTTGTTTAAACTCCGGGAGTTAAGTTTAACTCCGTCATCAAGTGGTTGTCATCATAAAAAAAGGGGGAGATTGTTGAATCTCGTATTTTGATGATGAAACTACTTGATATATGTTTATGATTTAATCTATATTTTAAGTGACGTAGGATGCTTCAATCAGGATGAGATAATTAAAACAGGAAAATCATGTTGTGCCGGAGGAACATGTCAGAAGATTGGACGTCGGGCCGGTGGATCGGTCAACGTATCAATAGAAGGCTTCGGGCCATGGACTCGGGCATCGGGCCAAGAAGAGCGGGTATTGTGCCAAGGATATCGGAGTTGCGGAGTCAACTAGCCGATTGAGCAATAGGCTATAGGAGAGGACGATGCGCCGAAGAATCGGACGAAGCGTCGAGGGACCAATGACATGCCGGACAACTTGGTTAATTGCTTAGGATTAATTGTCTCGATCGAAGTTTTGTTTTAAGTGTGCAGGATTAACTACGATGGAAGAAAGACATGCAGCAGGAGTTGCGCCAGAGTCAAGACTATAATCACGTTGGGAGTTCGAGAGTTCGATGGAAGTTCGGATAATCGTCGGAAGTTCTGCGGGAACAAATCCGAGAAGTCCATAAACTTGCCAAAGAAGCTTGTCGGAACTCGCCAAGTGAATCGTTGCAAGTCCAGGAGTTTGCCGGAAGTCCACAGGAGCATCACCGAGGGTTCATCGGATGATCGACGGAAGTTCGCCAGAAGTTCGCCGGAAGCTCGCCGGAAGAAGCGATTGACGCATCGGAGTAAGTTGCAGTAAATGTCTTAGGAAAAATCATAGTTAGCACATTGATTAAGTTGGAAATGGGAGGTGATCCCATTAACTTAATCTTGGGGCAATTGGGCCCCTGAAAAACCCAAATTGGGCCGAATGGATCAACCCATTCGGACCCTGATTTCTGCCAGGCGGTTGAACCGCCCAAGGCAGGAGGTTGCACCGCCTAGGCTAAGTCTCCGAGCGAGACTAGGCGGTGCAACCGCCCCAGCCAGGAGGTGGCACCGCCTGGGCTCAGTCTCCGAGCGAGACTGGGCAGTGCAACCTCCCCTGACAAGAGGTGGCACCACTTGGGCTCGGTCTCCGAGCACTAGCTGAGCGGTGCAACCGCCTTAGTCAGGAGTTTGCACCGCCTGAGCTCAGTCTTCGAGCTCTGGCAGGAGGTGCAACCGCCCTTGATAGGAGGTGGCACCGCCCAGAGGCTCAGTCTTCGAGCTCTGCCAGGCGGTGCAACCGCTCCAGTCAGGAGGTGCAACCGCCTGATCCCGGAATTCCGGGAATTGACAGTTTTGAGCCCCAAATTTGAACTGGGTTGGGGCCTATAAATACCCCACCCATTCAGCACTGAAAGGATATCAACTTACACTGAAATCTTGATCTTTTTCAGTGATTCTTAGAGCTCAAAATTGTTGTAAAGGCCAAAAGTTCTTCTCCCTCTGTTCTTCCAAGTTCTGAGCTATAAAGAGAGGAGAGAAAATTCTGTAAGGGTTGTCTCCTAAGCCCGTCAAAAGGAGTGAAACTGTAAAAGGGTGGTTGGCCTTCGCCTATTGAAGGAAGGCCTATAGTGGACGTCGGTCACCTCGTTGGAGGAGGAAGCCAAAAGTGGATGTAGGTCAAGATTGACCTAACCACTCTAAAATTGCGGTGCTCTCTGGTTTGCATTTATTCTTGCTGCTTACCTTACTGCAAACCTCCATATGTGCTTTACTTCCTCTTTACTTTTGCTGCACTCCTTTACGAACTCGCTTTCAAGTTAAATTTCCAAAAACGATTTTACGTCGGAAATGATTTCATCGGACGAACGCAGTTTTAAACGTCGAAAGTTTTCTACTACACTAATTCACCCCCCTCTTAGTTCTCTTGATCCTAACATGTATATCGAGCATGGTGTTATCTAATCGAGTCTCGCTCTAATCGGATTCTCCCAGAGAACTCTTTCTCTCTCAACCCGAATGACCCTGGCCAGGGATTTGTTAAAGCAAGAACATATGAGATATTCCTCTTATGATGCCAAGAGTGGATGATCATCTATCGACACTCAATAGCCCTCATTAGGTTGACTACTACTCCCAATGACCAACTGTACTAGATTTGGGACAGTCAAACCTATAAGTCTAGTATCAAAGAGTGGAGCACTCATACAAGACATTCTTGGTATCTCAAGTCTAAGGACCAGATACACCATTAGGACTACGGAATTGCTGTCTAACAATAAGACATCATCATCCATCCAGCATTCCGTAAGCGGATCAATCAGTGAACTCATTCTCTAATGAGCATCTTTACTGTATCCCTAGTGTCCCCACATGAGTAGCTTTGAGGCCAGTTGCATCCATCATATGGATGGGTATATAGCACACCAGTCTATCCGGTTATCACGATATCCCTCTCGAGTAACCTATGACCGGGATTGTTTATGATCTATGTTTAAAGGTGAATCGATCTCATTATCGTGATCTTATCATGATCTGATTCTCCTTGCACAGATCCAAGGACATCACAATGTTAGGATCGAGAGCACTAAGAGGGGGGGTGAATTAGTGCAGCGGAAATTTTACAGCGATTAAAACCGAAAGCTGCGTTCGTTCGATAGAAACTATTATGATGCAAAAGCTGATTCACAGTTTGTATCCAAGTGCAGTTTGCGTCTAAGCGCAGATTGCGTCTAAGCGCAGTTTGCGTCTAAACACAGTTTGCGTCTAAACACAGTTTGCGTCTAAACACAGTTTGCGTCTAAGTGCAGTTTACGTCTAAACGCAGTTTGCGTCTAAACGCAGTTTACGTCTAAGCGCAGTTTACGTCTAAACGCAGTTTGCGTCTAAACGCAGTTTGCGTCTAAACGCAGATGACAGTTTGTAGTTCTAAATGAAATCAAGACGTAAACGTAAACTGCACAGAACCTTGTTCGTAAAAAAAGCGCAGAAGACAGTTTGCAGTTGTAAGTGAAATCAAGACGTAAACGTAAACTGCACAGAACTCATTCGTAAAAGCGCAGAGAGACAGTTTGCAGTTTGTAGATGGAATCAAGACGTAAACGTAAACTACACAGAATTCGTTCGTAAAAGCGCAGAGAGCAGTTTGCAGTTTGTAAATGGAATTAAGACGTGAACGTAAACTGCACAGGATTCGTTCGTAAAAGCGCAGAGAGCAGTTTGCAGTTTGTAAATGGAATTAAGACGTGAACGTAAACTACACAGAACTCGTTCGTAAAAGCGCAGAGAGCAGTAGCTATGTAGGAGGTTTGCAGTAATGATAAAGTGCTCAAAATAAACGCAAACCAGAGATTTAGAGTGGTTCGGTCAGTCTTGACCTACTCCACTTTTGGCTTCCTCCACCGATGAGGTTACCGACGTCAACTAGAGGCCTTCCTTCAATAGGCGAAGGCCAACTACCCTCTTATAGATTCACTCCTTTTGATGGGTTTAGGAGACAACCCTTACAGATGTTTTCTCTCCTCTCTTTACAACTCAAACTTGAAGAACAGAAGGAGGAGGAAAACTAGCAGTTTTGAGCTCTAAGAACCACTGAAAAGATCAAGATTTCGGGTAAGTTCTTTATCTTTTCAGTGCTGAATGGGTGGGGTATTTATAGGCCCCAACCCAATTCAAATTTGGAGCTCAAAACGATCAAATCCCGAAATTCCGGGATCAGGCGGTTGCACCTCTTGACTGGAGAGGTTGCACCGCCTGGCAGAGCTCGAAGACTGAGCCCAGGCGGTGCCACCTCTTGACTGAGGCGGTTGCACCTCTCTGCAAGAGCTCGAAGATCGAGCTCAGGAGGTGCCACCTCTCTGTTAGGGAGGTTGCACCGCCCAGTCTTGCTCGAAGACTGAGCTCAGGCGGTGCTACCTCTCTGTCAGGGAGGTTGCACCGCCCAGTCTTGCTCGAAGACTGAGCTCAGGCGGTGCTACCTCCTGGCTGGGGAGGTTGCACCGCCCAGTCTCGCTGGGAGGCTTAGCCCAGGCGGTGCCACCTCCTGGCCTGGGCGGTTGCACCTCCTGGTGCAATCAGGGTCCGAATGGTTAGCTCCATTCGGCCCAATTTCAATCTTTCAGGGGCCCAATTGCCCCAAGATTAAGCCAATGGGATCACCTCCCATTTTCCAACTTAATCAATGTGCTAACTACGATTAAATCTAAGACAATTTCTGCAGCTTTGCTTCGGTGCGTCAATCGCTTCTTCCGGCAAGTTTCCGGCGAACTTCCGTCGATCATCCGATGAATCCTCGGTGATGCTCCTGCGGACTTCCGGCAAACTCCTGGACTTTGCGACGATCCACTTGGCAAGTTCCGACGAGCTTCGCTTGGCAAGCTTCTGGACTTCTCGGATCTGTTCTCGCAGAACCTCCGACGACCGTCCGAACTTCCGTCGAACTCTCGAACTCCCAACGTGATCATGAACTTGACTCCGGCGCAACTCCTGCTGCTTGTCTTTCTTCCATCGTAGTTAATCCTGCACACTCAAAACAAAAACTTCGATCGAGACAATTAATCCTAAGCAATTAACCAAGTTGTCCGGCATGTCATTGGTCCCTCGACGCTTCGTCCGATTCTTCGACGCATCGTCCTTTCCTGCAGCCTATTGCCCAATCGGCCAGTTGACTCCGCAACTCCGATATCCTTGGCACAATACCCGCTCTTCTTGGCCCGATGCCCGAGTCCACGGCCCGAAGCCTTCTGTCGATACGTCGACCGATCCACCGGCCCGACGTCCAATCTTCTGACATGTTTCTCCGGCACAACATGATTTTCCTGCTTTAATTGTCTCATCCTGATCGAAGTATCCTGCGTTACTCAAAACGCAGATTAATTCATAAACATATATCAAGTAGTTTCATCATCAAAATACGAGATTCAACACACAATATATACATGCATATATGTAATAGTTAATATAAAGTGATAAATGCCAAAACATAAGAAGCAAAAAAAGATTTCGTGTCAAGTAACACGTGCCATCACTCACGTGATTGGCTTGCTGGGTACCTTTGACTAGCAATCTTTCACTTGATATAAAGCTAATCACCTATGTGTTTGATCCCCATTAGACCCTTGTGACGCTCAAAGACAATTTGAGATAACGGCTTTGTAAGTAGATCTGCAATGTTATCTTCGGATGGAACTCTTTCCACTACTATATCTCCTCAGGTTACGATCTCTCTGATAAGGTAGAACCTCCTCAGAACATGCTTAGATTTCAGATGAGACTTGGGTTCCTTCGCTTGAGAAATCTCCCTGTTGTTGTTGTAATTTAAGGAAATCGGCTCCTTGCTACTCGGCACGACTCCCAAATCTGTGATGAACTTCTTCACCCAGACTCTCTCCTTTGCTGCATCTGATGCAGCAATGTACTCCACTTTGGTGGTCGAGTCAGCAGTAGTATCTTGCTTGGAACTCTTCCAGCACACTACTCCTCCATTCAAAGTGTACACATACCCCGAATTTGACTTGCTATCATCGACATCAAACTTAAAACTCGAGTTTGTGTAGCCTTCAACCTTAAGGCTACTACCTCCATATAGTAGTAAAAGATCCTTAGTCCTTCTCAAGTACTTAAGGTTGTACTTTACTACTTTCCAGTGCTCCAAGCCTGGATTCGCCTGATATATACTCGTGACACTCAAAGTATGTGCTATATCAGGCCTAGTACATAGCATGACATACATGATAGACCCTATCGCTGAGGCATAAGGTATCATATCCATGTTCGCCCTTTCTTCTGGAGTCTTTGGGGACATACTCCTAGAAAGTGATATCCCATGTCTCATTGGTATAAGACCTCTCTTGGAGTTTTCCATGCCAAACCTTTTGACAATGGTTTTTATGTACCTGGGTTGGGACAAGCCAAGTATCCTCTTGGATCTGTCTCTATAGATTCGAATCCTCAAGATATAGGATGCTTCCCCTAAGTCCTTCATGGAGAAGTGTCTAGATAACCAAGCCTTTACTATGGATAGCATTCCTACGTCATTCCCAATGATTAGGATGTCATCCACATATAACACCAAAAAGGTGATAGCGCTCCCACTTACCTTCCTATACACACAAGGCTCATCTTCGTTCTTAACGAAGTCATAAGATCTGATTGCCTCATCAAATCTTATGTTCCAATTTCGGGAAGCTTGCTTTAGTCCATAATGGATCTAAGCAACCTGTACACCTTATTTAGGCAGTTCTTGGACACGAATCCCTCAGGTTGTATCATATACACCTTCTCCTCGAGGTTGCCATTGAGGAATGCAGTTTTCACATCCATCTGCCATATCTCATAATTATAGTGTGTTGCAATAGCCAATAGAATTCGGATGGATTTTAGCATTACTACGAGTAAGAAGGTTTCGTCATAGTCAACACCTTGCCTTTGACGATACCCCTTAGCCACTAGCCTTGCTTTATATGTCTCTACCTTTCCATCTACTCTGATCTTTTTCTTAAAGATCCACTTGTAACCGATGGGTATAATATCTTCAGGCGCATCAACTAGGTTCCAAACCTTGTTGGAGTACATAGAATCCATCTCAGAATTCATGGCTTCTTACCACTTCCCGGAGTTTATACTCATAATAGCTGTTAGGACCCTTTTTCTAAGCTTTTGTATAATGTTTATTGAGTCTGTTTGGTCCAGTTGTTTATTGAGTCGGTTTGGTTCAGTTAGAGTCAAGTAGAGGTTTATTTAATATTTATTTATTATTAGAGTTTAAGTCCTGATGAACTTTGGGTGGAACTCTATAAATAGGGATGTAACTACCTCTTTTCAATAATCTATGAAAAATATTATTCTGTCTTTGGACAAACCCTAGGAGGTCAATCCCCTTGAAGTGATCAAGGAGGGCCGATCCCCTCGAAGCGATTAAGGAGGCCGATCCCCTCGAAGCAATCATTATCATCCCCATTTCTCCCCTTTCTTCCACGATAAGACTTCAGGGTCTTATCATTTGGTATCAGAGCGACGATAAGACTTTTAGGGTCTTATCAATAGCCTCCTCGTAGGTCTGAGGATCAATATCCTCAACATCCTCTCCTCTAATATGTCCCACATATCTCTCAGGAGGATGGGATACTCTACTAGACCTACATAAAGTTAAAACTTGTGTATTAGGTAACTGAACATACTCGGGCTGTAGAGTGGTGCTTGAGCTTGGTTCTCCAACCTCGCTCAACTCTATAATGCTCCCACTATCTCCGCCAAGAATGTGTTCCTTCTCAAGGAACACTGCTCTCTTGGCTACAAAGACCTTTTGGTCCTTGAGATGATAGAAATAATACCCACAAGTTTTCTTAGGGTATCCCACAAATTTATATCGCTCTGTCCTCGATTCTAACTTATCGGGGTTGTGTCTTTTAACGTGGGCAGGGCAGCCCTAAATCTTAACAACTTTAAGATCAGGCTTCTTCCCTTTCCATATCTCATATGGTGTAGATACTACCGACTTAGTTGAAACTCTGTTCAGAAGGTAAGCTGTAGTCTTTAGGGCATATCCCCAGAATGAGATGGGTCGGTTAGTGAAACTCATCATGGACCGTACCATGTCTAATAGCATACGATTTCTCCTTTCAGAGATACCATTGAGCTGAGGTGTATAAGGAAGTGTCCATTGGGATAATATCCCATGGTCCTTGAGGAACTGAGTAAACTCTATACTTAAGTACTCACCTCCTCGATCTGATCGAAGAGTCTTGATACTCTTTCCTATCTGGTTCTCCACCTCATTCTTATACTCTTTGAATTTCTCAAAGGCCTCGGACTTGTACTTCATTAAGTACACATATCCATACCTTGAGAAATCATCAGTAAAGGTAATGAAGTAGGAGTAACCACCAATGGCATTTGTTGACATGGGTCCACATACATCACTATGTATGAGTTCTAACAGCTCAATCCTGCATACTTAAAACAAAACTTCGATCGAGACAATTAATCCTAAGCAATTAACCAAGTTATCCAGCATGTCATTGGTCCCTCGACGCTTCATCCGATTTTTCAACGCATCGTCCTCTCCTGCGGCCTATTGCCCAATCGGTCAGTTGACTCTGTAACTCCAATATCCTTGGCGCAATACTCACTCTTCTTGGCCCGATGCCCGAGTCCATGACCCGAAGCCTTCTGTTGATACGTCGACCGATCCACCGGCCCGACGTCTAATCTTCTGACATGTTCCTCCGGCACAACATGATTTTTTCTGCTTTAATTGTCTCATCCTGATCGAAGCATCATGCGTCACTCAAAACACAGATTAAAACATAAACACAATTATCAATTGGTTTCATCATCAAAATACGAGATTCAACAATCTTCCCCTTTTTGATGATGACAACCAATTGATGACGTAGTTAAACTTAACTCCTAGAGTTTAAACAAACTCCCCCTATCAATATGCCATATTGATAGAACCTTGAATTCAAACTAAATTCAAGTCATTGCATTATTCATCATGAATACTTGCAACACGTCATCGTGAACATATGCATAAACTTATGCATAACATGTCATGTCATCAACATACTTCTCCCCCTTTGTCATCAACAAAAAGGAGAAGTACAACTATTCTTGTGTTTGTAATATAAGTTCAACTCATTGCATGAAAAACATAGTATTAAATTTTTATCATCATGCAATCTAGCAATTTGACAACATTTTAGAACTTACAAGCTAGCAATTTAGAGATGTTCAAGAAAGCAACTCTTGTTTCTTGAAATATGCAAGTTTTACAAGCTAGCAAATTAAAAGATATGCAAGTTTGCATATTTGTTTTTCTTGAGATAGGCACGATAGCACATTTTTGCATTTTCTTGATGTTTCAAGCTAGCAATTCTCGGTGATGTTCAAGATAGAAATTTCTTCTCTTTTGAGAAGTGTAATTTTTGCTTTCTTCTTGAATTGTGCAAGCTAGCTATCTCCCCCTTAGTCATTGTCAAAAGAAGGGAAGACCCTTTCTAAAGAAGGGAAGATCCTTTATATCAATTTCTAAATCATGACAAAGGTGAGTAATCATTCTTATTTCAAAATTCCATAATTGAGATAAACCTTGAATTCAAATTAAGGCAATTTTAATCATGATTCACATCATATGCAATACATCACATAAAAAGCATAAGTATTGCATGCATAATTTTTTTTTTGATAAGTAAAAGTAAATTGATTTTGTGTAAAGTTCCTACAAATAGCTTTGTCTATACAAGTTATAGACGATGCTAGGTAACTCATAGAGTATTCATGCGGTAGTTATGACTACACATGCTGTAGACAATAACTCTTAACTGTGGCCAACAGATAAAATTTAAAGTCTAGATATGCCAAGATTTCCTGTGGGTATAGCTTTTGACATCATGCCCAAGATCTTTAGCTAATAGCAAAATTTAATTTGATAAAAATATCTTTTTCTCTCTATGTAAGGTGCTCCATTTTGAGATCGTTCTCCATACATGATCTTGAGTCTCTAATAATCTCTGTCAAGAGCTGAGCATTGTTTGTGTTTTGACACTCAAAGATTTTGCTACATCTTTCCTTCCACATCCACTAAATAGCGCATCTGAATATAACCTTTGTCAATTATGTAAGAGGCAATTTTCTTGAAAAACATTGCATGAGGTCAGCTAATTCTTGATGCAAGTTTGGTTGCGGCATTCTATTGAGTTCGAATCGCTGGAGAATCACCTTCCATATCCATTTAGTATAGTCACAAGCAAAATAGAGATGGTCAATAGTTTCTTCTTGTTGCTTGCAAAGGGAGCATCGGTTGCATGCATCATTTTAGCAACAAATCGTAGCATTTCATCACATGGCAAGATATCAGCAAGTAAAATTACGATGCAAGTTCTTGATATCTTAACATGATGCAAACATGGCATATGACAATCATAGCATTTCGATTATCAATTTACCATATATTTCGATGCAAGCTTCTTTTGATATCTTAACATAATTGAAATTCAAATATGGCACTTATAGCATTAATTCATATATTTCTCATTCAAATATAGCACTCATAGTATCAATTCATATATTTCTCCCCCTTTGTCATCAGCAAAAGGAGAAGTAGCTCTAGCTATTTTAAAAGAATGCAAGTTTTTTGTAACATGAAGCTAGATTTTATCACAACATATAAGCACAAAAGCATAGCAAGATTCTTAAGTTCAATCATGGCAATTCAACACTTGCTTCTTATGCAAGATTGCACTTTGCTTTTCTTTGCATGTTCTAACTAGCAAAAGCCTTCTCCCCTTTGTTTTTGTCGAAAAGAAGGGAAGAGTACAAGCTAGCCAGCATTTGCCTTGAGCTAGCAATCTTTCTCCCCCTATGTCATTACCGAAAAGAAGGGAGAAATCAATGGCCAAAAAATTTTAATCATTATACAAGCCATATTACAAAATCATGTTATGATATCAAGAAAATTCAAGAAGGACATAATTCATTCGACAAATCCTTTTAATAGAGCAAAAGAATTATACAACCAAGGATCATGATTAAAATATATCAATATCATAGATCAAGTCATGATTAGTGATTCATCATAAAGCAAATTAATTTTTAGTCATCACATAAGGTATTTAAAGAATTTTTGAAACATAGGAGAATGATTAATTTAAGCATGCAATGTTTCAATCAAATTCAAGTCATGAATACCAATACTTTCATATTGTGAGTATCAATTCATGAATACCAAAAGATATTATTTATGATTCCAATTTTACAAGATCAAGATTATGATTTAGATAAAACTCATTCAAATCAAATCGTTAACTTGAAACTCATAATCAAGTCATCAAAATCAATTTCGAGATTCACAAAATATCATGAAATCATTAATCTCGATCAGATGGAAAAAGTATTTTTTAAGTGATTCTTTTTCATCTAAGCATGCCTTAGTCTTTATATGCCAAATCAAGATAAGCATGAAAGTTCAAGACGTAAAGGCAAAATCTTATAAAACAACTCATCAAGCAAGATTTTAAACATCTATTTTCAAGCCATATAAAGAGTAAGTCAAGGATTCAATTATCTCATGTCATGAATTCCAATAGGCATCTCAAAATATCAACATCACATTAAAAAGATATTTCAAAAAGATATATCGATAAGTGATTCATTTGTATCATTTCATTCATTCAGAAGATTCTCCTCTTTGGTAAATAAATCTAGGAGAACAAAATGAATTAAGGAGATGTAACATGATTGAAGCATTGAACATGATTCATATTTAAAATGTGTCTCATGTCATAAGTATGAATCAAGCATTTGTAAAATCTAAAATCATCCTCAAAGTCACATTCAATAAATTCATACATGACAAGCATAGATTTATTGAAAAAACGATAAGATAGAGGATCACATTTTGTTTTTATAAATTTCTATTCATGTGATTTGCTTCTTATAAGCATGCGTTTACTTTTAATAAAACAAGTATCAACATTTAAGGCGGAAAGGTAAAAAACAAATCATCAAGCATGATTCCATGATAACATCCTTTTAATATCTTGATATTCATCATCAAGTATGATTTCAAAAAGTATGTTAAAGAGAAATCATTAAGACTAAATGCATGATACACTCATTTATTTTCAAAATATTCATCATGTTTATTTTTATGAGATTCACAAGATTGGTAAAATAAATTCATTAATCTCAATAGGATAGAGAATTATTTCAATTTCATACAATTGATTTCATGTGAGGGTATTCAAGTCTTTTGTGAAAACATGTATCATCATTTAAAATCGAAACATAAGTTTCGTCATGACGCCGTCAAGACCAAACACATCATGATATCACATCTATCATCAAAAGATTATCAAGAAATTCATACGTAGATGTACATGCGCTATGTCATCTTAATATGTCATGAGAATGTCATCTTAATTTGTCATAAAAATGATTAGACCAAAAATATATTAATCTAAAATGAGAGTTTCAAATCAACATTTACTTCAAAAACTCATGCATGACATAAAATCAACAAGATACACATGCATGGATTAATCCTAAGCATTATCACATATCATATTATCATCCCTAATTTTGCATACATCATTCAACATTTCAAAACATAACATGCATGAAACCTTAGCAATATACTTTTCATGATCAAATTTTAAATTTTTCAAAGATGCTAAAAAGAAAAACATTATATAATTTTTGAAAAATAATTTTTTATTTCCTATTCCTACTATCTAAATTAAGCACTCATGAAGGACTTCAAGTAATTTCAAAATAATTCAAGCGAGTTGAGTTACTTACCTTGTAGTCGAAGCCCATCAAAGCCCAATTCGCGGTTTCACCTTTGGAAGTTCTTGATTCATCGTTGGTTGCCTTCCTCTTCTTTGGCCTCTTCCTCCATTCAAGTTCATTATTTATTTTAGATTTTTGTTTAATAAACTTATTAAGATTTAGTGTTTGAAGTTCAAGTTCATCATTGTCCTCATCACTTGAGTCATCGCTCAAGTGGTATTCATTTGTCCGGGGTTCCAAATCCTTCCTGTTCTTTGGAAGGTTTTGTTCATCATGTTCATCATGTGCATTATGCACCATTTCATATGTCATCAATGAACCAATTAGTTTTCAAGTGGTAAGTTGTTTAGGTTTTTAGCTTCTTGTATTGCAGTTACTTTTGAATCCCACTTCTTAGAAAGAGAACGCAAAATCTTGTTTACGAGTTCAAAATCCGAAAAATATTTGCCAAGAGCTCTTAAACCATTGATGACATCTGTAAAACGGGTGTACATATCACCAAAGGTTTCGCTTGGCTTCATTTGAAAAAGCTTGAAATCATGCATCAAAAAGTTGATTTTCGAATCTTTAACTCTAGAAGTGCCTTCGTGTGTGATTTCAAGAGTGTGCCATATGTCAAAAGCCATTTCGTACAAAGAAACCCGATTGAACTCATTTTTGTCCAAAGCGCAAAATAAGGCATTCACAGCCTTTGCGTTTAAAGAAAAATACTTCTCCAAATCTGACCATTCGTTCATCGGTTTAGAGGGAAGTTGAAAACTGTTTTCAACAATATTCCATAAATCTAAATTCATAGAAATCAAGAAAACCCTCATTCGAGTTTTCCAATAAGGGTAGTCTAATCCGTTAAACAACGGTAGACGAACAACCGATAAGCCCTCTTGAAAGCTATGAAGAGTCATTTCTCTCGGGTGTAAATCTGAAGTGAGAAATACCGGGCTCTGATACCAATTGTTAGGATCAAGAGCACTAAGGGGGGGGGGGTGAATTAGTGCAGCGGAAAACTTTCGTCGATTAAAACTAGGTACGTACATTGAAATCTGATTCCGTCGTAAAAGTCATTTCATGCAGATAATAACTTTGAAATCTTACGGAAACATATTTGAAGTAAAGTAAGGAAGGCAGTTTGCAGTTAAGATGTAAATTAGAATGTAAGCACAAACTGAAATATGATATTCGTATGATAAAACTGATTTCCGTCTTTATGCCGATTCGAAAAATACTTAACTATGAAACACGTTCATAAATGAGCAGATGGTAGTAAGCTATTGAGGAGGTTTACAGTAAAGATAAAATGCTCAAAGTAAATGCAAACCGAGATTTAGAGTGGTTCAGTCAATCTTGACCTACATCCACTTTTGGCTTCCTCCACCAACGAGGTCACCGACGTCCACTAGAGGCCTTCCTTTAATAGGTGAAGGCCAACCACCCTTTTATAGTTTCACTCTTTTTGACAGGCTTAGGAGACAACCCTTACAAACTTTTCTCTCCTCACTTGAAAGATCAAAACTTGAAAAAAGAGGGAGGAAAACTTCTAGCCTTTATAACACTTTTGAGCTTTAAAAATCACAGAGTAAGATTGGATTTTCGGTTTCTTTCGTTGCCCTTTCATGTAGGAAAGGGTGGGGTTTATATAGGCCCCAAACTAGTTTGAATTTGGAGCTCAAAAATGTCACCTCCCGGATTTCCGGGGTCCTGGTGGTACTACCGCCTGATTGGGGCGGTACAACTACCTGACTGGGGCGGTACAACCGCTTGACTGGGGCAGTACAACCACCTAACAGAGCTTGGAGACCGAGCTCTGGCAGTGCCACCGTCTGACAGGGCCGGTTGCACCGCCTAGTCTCGCTCGAAGACTGAGCCCAAGAGGTGCCACCGCCTGACTAGGGCGGTTGCACCGCTTGGCAGAGCTCAGAGACCGAACTCAGGTGGTTCCACCGCTTGCTAGGGGCGGTTGCACCGCCCAGCCTAGCTTGAAGACTGAGCCCTGGGCGGTGTCACCGCCGACCCAAGCGGTGCCATTGCTGGCCAAGAAATTTGGGTCCGAATGGGCTGATCCATTCGGCCCAATTTAGGTCTGTCAAGTGCCCAATTGGCCCAAGATTAAGTTAATGGGATCACCTCCCATTTCTAACTTAATCATCATGCTAACTACGATATTTCTTAAGACATTTACTGTAACTTGCTCCACTGCGTCAATCGCTCCTTCCGGCGAACTTCCGTCGATCATCTGATGAACCCTCGGTGATGCTCCTGCGGAATTCCGGCAAACTCCTAGACTTGTGATGATCCACTTGGTGAGTTCCGATGAGCTTCTTTGGCAAGCTCTTGGACTTCTTGGATTTGTTCCCGTAGAACCTCCGACGACCGTCCAGACTTCCGTTGAACTCTCGAACTCCCAACGTGATCATAGTCTTGACTCCGGCGCAACTCCTGTTGCATGTCTTTCTTTCATCGTAGTTAATCCTGCACACTTAAAATAAAACTTCGATCGAGATAATTAATCCTAAGCAATTAACCAAGTTGTCCGGCATGTCATTGTCCCTTGAAGCTTCGTCCGATTCTTCGGCGCATCGTCCTCTCCTGCGGCCTATTGCCCAATCAGTCAGTTGACTCCGCAACTTCGATATTGTTGAATCTCGGATTTTGATTATGAAGTCAATTGTCATTTGTTGTCTAATCTATATGTTGAGATAAGTGTGCAGGATTAACTACGATAAAAGTTAGACAAGCAGCAGGAGTTGCGCCGGAGTCAAGTTCATGATCACGTTGGGAGTTCGAGAGTTCGACGGAAGTTCGGACGGTCGTCGGAGGTTCTGCGAGAACAGATCCGAGAAGTCTAGAAGCTTGCCAAGCGAAACTCGTCGGAACTCGCCAAGTGGATCGTCGCAAAGTCCAGGAGTTTGTCGGAAGTCCGCAGGAGCATCACCGAGGGTTCATCGGATGATCGACGGAAGTTCGCCGGAAACTCGCCGGAAGAAGCGATTGACGCACCGAAGCAAAGCTGCAGAAATTGTCTTAGATCTAATCGTAGTTAGCATGTTGATTAAGTTGGAAAATGGGAGGTGATCCCATTAGCTTAATCTTGGGGCAATTGGGCCCCTGAAAGACTGAAATTGGGCCGAATGGAGCTAACCATTCGGACCCTGATTGCACCAGGAGGTGCAACCGCCTAGGCCAGGAGGTGGCACCGCCTGGGCTAAGCCTCCCAGCGAGACTGGGCGGTGCAACCACCCCAGCCAGGAGGTGGCACCGCCTGAGCTCAGTCTTCGAGCTAGACTGGGCGGTGCAACCTCCCCAGCCAGGAGGTGGCACCGCCTGAGCTCAGTCTTCGAGCTAGACTGGGCGGTGCAACCTCCCTGACAGAGAGGTGGCACCGCTTGAGCTCGGTCTTCGAGCTCTGGCAAAGAGGTGCAACCGCCTGAGTCAAGAGGTGGCACCGCCTGGGGCTCAGTCTCCGAGCCAGACTCAGGAGGTGCAACCGCCCCTGACAGAGAGGTGCAACCGCCTGGGCTCAGTCTTCGAGCTCTGCCAGGCTGTGCAACCTCTCCAATCAGGAGGTGCAACCGCCTGATCCCGGAATTCCGGGATTTGATCGTTTTGAGCTCCAAATTTGAATTGGGTTGGGGCCTATAAATACCCCACCCATTCAGCACTGAAAAGTAATAGACCTACACCGAATTCTTGATCTTTTCTGTGATTCTAAGAGCTCAAACTTGTGAAAAGTCCTAAAGTTCTCCTCTTTCTGTTCTTCAAGTTTTTGAGTTGTAAAGAGAGGAGAGAAAGGTCCTGTGAGGGTTGTCTCCTGAGCCCATCAAAAGTAGTGAGTCTGTAAAAGGGCAGTTGGCCTTCGCCTATTGAAGGAAAGCCTCTAGTTGACGTCGGTGACCTCGTCGGTGGAGGAAGCCAAAAGTGGAGTAGGTCAAGACTGACCGAACCACTCTAAATCTCTGGTTTGCGTTTATTTTGAGCACTTTATCATTACTGCAAACCTCCTACATAGCTACTGCTCTCTACGCCTTTACGAACAAGTTTCTAAGTGCTGATCTTTCCGAATCTGCATTCAGACGTAAATCGGTGTTTTCATACGTTACAGTTTACGTTTACGTTTTGATTCTGCAAAACTGTCTTTTGCGCTTTTACGAACGAAGTTTCTAAGTTCAGATCCCTTTAAAACTGTGTTTAGACGTAAAACTACGTTTAGACGTAAAACTGTGTTTTTGACGTAAACTGCGCAAACTGTGTTTAAACGTAAAACTGTGTTTTAGACGTAAACTACTTTTAAACGTAAAACTACGTTTAGACGTAAAACTGCGTTTAGACGCAAACTGCGTTTCGACCTAAAACTACGTTTAGACGTAAAACTGCGTTTAGACGCAAACTGCGTTTAGACGTAAAACTACGTTTAGACGTAAAACTGTGTTTAGACGTAAAACTGCGTTTAGACGCAAACTGCACTGCGCTTAGACGCAATCTGATCTTAGACGCAAACTGCGCTTAGACGCAAACTGCGCTTAGACGCAATCTGCATTTAGACGCAAACTGCATTTAGACGCAAACTGCGTAAACTGCGCTTAGACGCAAACTATGTTTAGACATAAACTGCACTTAATCATAAGTATTCTTAGAATCGGCTTTTGTATCAAAATAGTTTTTATCAAACGAACGCAGCTTTCGTTTTTAATCGCTAAAAGATTTCCGCTGCACTAATTCACCCCCCCCTCTTAGTGCTCTCGATCCTAACAATTGGTATCAGAGCAAGATTAACTCTCTAACGAATTAAAACCCAAGAGAAATGGCATACGCCGGAAACCAAGAGGGGCATTCTATTACGCGTCCACCCATGTTCAGTGGGACGGACTACACCTACTGGAAGACCCGAATGAGGATCTTTCTTATTTCTATGGATTTTGAACTGTGGAATCTTGTCGAAAACGGATTTTTGAAGTCTTCTCTTCCAATGATCGATTGGAATGATTTGGAGAAGAAGGCTTTCGCTCTTAATGCAAAGGCTATGAATGCCTTATTTTGTGCACTTGATAAAAACGTGTTTAACCGTGTTTCAACTTGTGAAACTGCATTTGATATTTGGCACACACTCGAAGTGACCCATGAAGGCACAAGTAGAGTAAAAGAGTCAAAAATCAATTTGCTGTTACATTCTTTCGAACTTTTCCGGATGAAACCGAGTGAAACCATTGGCGACATGTTTACCCGTTTCACGGATGTCGTCAACGGTCTAAAAGGACTCGGAAAGAGCTTTTCGGATTTTGAGCTTGTTAATAAGATACTAAGATCCCTTCCTAAGAGTTGGGATCCTAAAGTCACTGCTATTCAAGAAGCAAAAGATCTGCGAAATTTCCCTCTTGAAGAATTAATCGGGTCATTAATGACCTACGAAATGACTTGTAAAGCTCATGAAGAGCAAGAAGACATCTTTCCAAAGAACAGGAAGGATATGACACTCAAAACTTCTGAATGCCACTTGAGAGAAAACTCAAGTGATGAGGACTGTGATGATGACTTGGCACTTCTAACAAGAAAGTTTAAAAAGTTCTTTAAAAGAAACAAGTTTAAGAATGATGCAAAAAATAAACTTGAACCCAAGAAGGACCAAGTAATCTGCTATGAATGCAAAAAGTCGGGACACTACAAGAGTGATTGTCCCCAAGTCAAAAGGAGAACATCAAAGAAGAAGGCGCTTCAAGCAACATGGGATGACTCGAGCGCATCCGAAGAAGAGGAGTCCAACACTGAGCAAGTTGCTCATTACGCCTTAATGGCCATCGAAGATGAGGTAACAAATTCAATAGATGCAGATTTATCATTCGATGAATTATTAAATGCCTTCCATGAATTGTTTGATAAGTGTAAGACTATCAGTAGTAAATACAAATTGCTAAAAAAGGAGCATGATAGTCTTATTTGTAATTTCGATAAGTTAAATGCTGAACATCATGATAGTTTAAGCCCATGCATAAAATGCCATGATCTAGAAAATCTCCAAAAAGAAAACTTGCTACTTAAGGACACCTTGAAGAAATTCGAGGTTGGTAGCAAGTCATTGAACATGATCCTTACAAACAAGGGTCACGTTCCCAAAAGAAGTGGAATTGGATTCATGAGAAGTCCTTACCAAAATCCAACCACCTTCATAAAAGGCTCCATCTTACATATTCGACATCAAGATAAATGTAACTTCTGTTGTAAATTTGGACACAAAACACATTGTTGTCCATTCAAGAAAATAAGTCCAAACAAATTGATTTGGGTTCCTAAAGGAACCATAACAAATTCTATGCAACATGATAAGAAATGTAGATCTATTTGTGAGGCACCCAAAAGCAAATAGGTACCTAAACATCATCCTTTCTTGTAGAAAACTAAACCATCGCAAGCTAGGAGCAAGAGATGGTACCTTGATAGTGGATGCTCAAGGCATATGACCGGAGATCCATCTCAATTCTCTAAGCTCACTAGCATAGACGAAGGATATGTCACCTTCGGAGACAACAACAAGGGTAAAATCATTGGCAAAGGAACCATAGGTAACAAATCCAACTTCTCTATTGAAGATGTTTTGCTAGTTGATGGTTTAAAACATAACCTCTTGAGCATTAGTCAATTATGTGATAAAGGATATATTATAAGATTTGAATCTAATGCTTGCATCATTAAAAAACCACACAAAAATATATCTATGATTGCATTGAAACAAAATAACGTATACACTATTGACATAAATGATTTGTGTAATGAAATGTGTTTTTCTGCTTTGAATGAGGATGCTTGGATATGGCATAGAAGATTAGGTCATGCTAGCATGAAACTAATCACTCAAATATCATCCAAAGAACTTGTAAGAGGAATTCCTCATATCAAGTTCATCAAAGATAATGTATGTGATGCTTGCCAATTAGGTAAACAAATTAAGAGTAGCTTCAAATCTAAAAATCAAATAAGCACCTCTAGGCCCTTACAATTGATCCATATGGACTTGTTCAGACCAATCTCCACATCAAGCCTAGGAGGTAGCAAATACGCCTTCGTCATCGTGGATGACTATAGTAGATACACATGGACTTACTTCTTAAAACAGAAAAGTGAGTGCCTTAGATCTTTTACCAAGTTTTGCAAACTTGTTCAGAATGAGAAAGGGTCTATGATTTCATCAATTAGAAGTGATCATGGTGGTGAATTTCAAAACCATGATTTCCAGGAATTTTGTGAACTCAATGGATACAACCATAATTTCTCTACTCCTAGAAATCCTCAACAAAATGGAGTTGTAGAAAGAAAAAATCGAAATTTACAAGAAATGGCAAGAACCATGTTGAATGAACACAACCTACCCAAATATTTTTGGGCCGAAGCCGTAAATACTGCATGCTACATTATGAATAGAGTTCTAGTAAGACCTCTACTAACCAAAACTCCCTATGAGTTATGGAACAATAAAAAACCCAATGTTTCATATTTTAAAGTCTTTGGGTGTAAGTGTTTTATCTTAAATGAAAAGGACAACTTAGGAAAAATTGATGCTAAATCCGATGAAGAAATCTTTCTTGGTTATTCTACTGTTTCTAAAGCCTTTCGTATCTTCAATAAAAAAACTTTAATTATCGAAGAATCCATTCATGTTGTTTTCAATGAGATTTCCGAAATCACGAAAAATGATCTTGACGAAGATGTTAATTTTGATTCCTTGAATTTAAATGAAACCCCTTCTCCAACTAGCAACTTGGATGCATCCACTCCCGAAATATCCTTACCCAAGGATTGGAAGTATGTAGATGCTCATCCCAAGGAGCTAATCTTAGGAGACACGTCAAAGGGGGTTCAAACACGATCTTCTCTTAAAACTTTTTGTGCAAACGCCGCCTTTCTCTCCCAAATTGAACCCAAATGCGTTGACGAAGCCATGAAAGATGATTCATGGATTATCGCAATGCAAGACGAATTGAATCAATTTGAGAGAAATGAGGTGTGGAAGCTTGTTCCTAGGCCAAATGACCATTTAGTTATTGGTACTAAATGGGTTTTCAGAAACAAGCAAGATGAAAATGGTATCGTGGTTAGAAACAAGGCTAGATTAGTGGCCAAAGGTTTCAACCAAGAAGAAGGTATCGATTACGAAGAAACCTTCGCACCTGTGGCTCGATTGGAAGCCATAAGGATGCTCCTTGCCTACGCTAGTAGTAATAATTTTAAGTTATTTCAAATGGATGTTAAAAGCGCTTTTCTAAATGGCTTTATTTCCGAAGAAGTTTATGTTGAACAACCTCCTGGATTTGAAAATAATAGCCTCCCTAATCATGTGTTTAGATTAACTAAAGCTCTCTATGGTTTAAAACAAGCCCCAAGGGCTTGGTATGAGAGACTTAGTTCTTTTCTTATCAAAAATAACTTTATAAAAGGCAAGGTTGATACTACATTGTTTATCAAGAATTTTGAAAATAATTTTCTCATTGTTCAGATTTATGTTGATGATATCATCTTTGGCTCTACAAATGAATCTCTTTGTGAATCTTTTGCTAAAACTATGAGTCTTGAATTCGAAATGAGCTTAATGGGAGAATTAATATTCTTCTTAGGTTTACAAATCAAACAACTAAGCAATGGCATCTTTATTAGTCAAACTAAATATGCCATGAATTTATTAAAAAGGTTTAATATGAACAACTCAAAGGCTAGTAACACTCCTATGAGCACCTCCATTAAGTTAGAAATTGATGAAAGTGGAGAAAGCTTTGATCAAAAAACTTATAGGGGTATGATAGGAAGTTTACTTTACCTCACTACCACCAGACCAGACATCATGTTCAGTGTAGGACTTTGTGCTAGATTTCAATCAAACCCTAAGATATCTCATCTCAAAGCAGTTAAAAGAATACTTAGATATCTTAATGGAACCACAAATCTAGGATTATGGTACCCAAAATCAGAAAATTTTGAGTTAACAGCTTATGCTGATGCGGACTTTGCTGGCTGTAGACTAGATAGAAAAAGCACATCAGGATCATGTCAATTTTTAGGACATGCCCTTGTTTCCTGGTCATCTAAGAAACAAAGCTCGGTTGCTCTATCAACAACCGAAGCTGAATATATTGCAGCAAGTGCATGCTGTGCACAAGTTGTATGGACGAAAAACACTTTAGAAGATTACAAAGTTAATTTTAAAGATATTCCCATTAAATGTGATAACACGAGTGCAATATGCTTAACTAAGAATCCTATACAACACTCAAGAACAAAACATATTGATATTAGACATCACTTTATACGAGATCATGTCACTAATCATGACATAACCATAGAGTTCATTGATACTAAACATCAACTAGCTGACATTTTTACAAAACCTCTAATTGAAGAACAATTTGATTTCATTCGAAGAGAATTAGGAATGTTGATGTGTCCGAATAGATAAATTTGTTAAAATTATTTTTCGGACTATATTGAATGATCAAATCACTTGATTGCCATGTTTCTATGATTATATGTGAAAATCTGCAACAAAATCTTGTCCGAATGCATCTTATTTATTCGAATGCTATAAAACAGATTTTCTTTTTTTTGGTAAGTAAAAGTAAATTGATTATGTGTAAAGTTTCTACAACTAGCTTTATCTATACAAGTCATAGACAAAGCCAAGTAACTCATAGAGTGCGAATGCGATAGTTATGACTACACATGCTGTAGACTATAACTACCTGTGGGTACATTATTTGGCATCATTCCCAAGATCTTTAGCTAATAGCAAAATTAAATTTGATAAAAATATCTTTTTCTCTTCGGGTGAAGTGCTCGGTTTTGAGATCATGCTTCATACAGGATCTTGAGTCTCTAATAATCTCTTTCAAGAGCTGAGCATTGTTTGTGTGTTGACATTCAAAGATTCTATTACATCTCTCCTTCCACATCCACCAAATAGCGCATCTGAAAGTAACCTTTGCCAGTTGTGTAAGAGGCCCTTTTCTTGAGAAACATTGCATAAGGTCGCCTAGTTCTTGGTGCAAGTTTGGTTGCGGCAGTCTATTGAGTTCAAATCGCTGGAGAATCTCCTTCCATATCCATTTTGTATAATCACAAGCAAAATAGAGGTGGTCAACAGTTTCTTCTTATTGCAAACAAAGGGAGCATCGGTTAACATGATAGATACCTCTTCTTTTCATATTGTCTATTGTAGGTAGTTTATTGAGAAGGGCCTGCCATGTACATAAGGAGTGTCTTTGTGATCCCGGTCGATCCCATGTCCAACTGCTTGGGACCCACTTGTTATTTCTTTGCCTAATTTGATTCCATGCGGATGTGGCACTAAATTTGCCATTGTCATGAGGCCAAATAAGTGTATCTGAAGAGTTGTTCCTGATTGGAATAGCTATGATAGTCGGCCAAAGTGATAACATTTCGGGAGAAATAGGATTAGGGAGACACCAAGTACCGTTAGCAATGAACTCGGAAACCTTCCAATCTTTGGGAGCCCCAAGATCTTTTCGTATTCTGTCGCCATATAATTGAAATATACTCTTCCCATTCACCCAAGGATCGTACCACATATTAGTACTAGTTCCAGAAGAGATTGCATACGAAATGTGTTTGATTAGCCAATTCCTTGCCTTTAAAATTCCTTTCCAAGCTGCAGAGTGGTATGTTCTTGTTGAAATTTCCCAAATTGATTCCTTTGAAAGATACCTAGCAGAAACCCATTGTGACCATAAGGAACATTTGTTTTGCAAAAGATCCCACAATTGTTGTACCAGGCTTGCTTGATTCCAATCTCTAGTATTTCTCAAGTTTAGCCCCCCTTCATCTTTCGGTTTGCAAATGCTATCCCAATTTACCATATGCATTGCCTTATCATTTGTGCCATTCCAGAAGAAGTTCATTAATAACCGTTCAATATCTTGGAGAAGTCCAGCAGGCAAAAGAAATGCATTACACCAATATATAGAGTAGGAGTGCAATACAGAACGGATGAGTTCGAGTCGTCCTGCTTTCGATAAAAGCCTATTTTTCCAAGAAGAAATTCTATTCTTTATTTTTTACATGATAGGCTGACAGTGGGTTTTGTGAATGCCTGTGGATATGAGCGGGAGACCCAAATAAGGAACTGGCAGGCTTCCTTCACTAACCCCCAAAGTTTGTGCAATAAAGACCTTATCCTCAACGTAAGGGCTCATATATACTTTACTTTTCGCATGATTTAACTGAAGTCCAGAAACCATACCAAAGTCATTCATAATAGTAGCCAGGTTCTTTACTGAAGTTGGATCATTTAGGAGGAAGATAAGTAAATCATCTGCAAATGTTATATGTGATATATGAATAGAGCCAGCATTGGGTACCTTAATGCTGCCATTTAAGACTGCATGTTCCAACATACAGCTAAGTCCTTCCATCGCAATAGTAAAGAGATACGGAGAGAGTGGATCACCTTGTCGGATGCCATTCGTGCTCCCAAAAAAACCAATAGGTGAGCCATTAAAGAGTATCGAAAACTTTGGAGTTTCCAGGCAAGATTGAATCCAATTAACCCATTGCTGTGGGAAGTTCATATCGAGGAGCATCTTATAGATAAATTTCCTATTAACTGAATCAAAGGCTTTCCGTAAATCAGCTTTAAAACATATTTTTGTCCCTCTTGCTTTTGAATGCAAATCTTTGACCAAGTCATTAGCAAGCAAAATGTTATGATGTATACTTCTCCCTTTGATGAAAGCAGCTTGATTTGGGCTAATGATCTTGTGTATTACCTTTTGCATTCTATTTGCCAATACTTTGGAGATGATCTTATAAATAAAGTTGCATAATGATATGGGTCGATAGTTCTCTAGTGAATCTGCCCCTGAATTCTTCGGGATTAAAGAAATAAAAGTACAATTCATCTCTCTAAGAATTTGACCTGAAGAGAAAAAATGTTGGCAAGCCTTGATCACATCATTTCCAATAATAGACCAAGCAGTTTGGTAAAATTCAGCTGGAAATCCATCTGGACCTGGGCTTTTGTGCTTTGGTGACTTAAAGACAACACATACAATTTCGTCGTCTGTAATTGGGGCATTGAGGATTGAAATAGCTTCCGAATCAAGTTTTCTAGTCGGCTCCACATGAATGTTATTAGTTTTCCCAGCTTGATTGAGTAAGGAATAAAAAAATTGCTCTGTGTGTGCTTTAACCTAATCTAAATTCTCAATAAGATTATCATCTTTGTCTCTGCATTTGCTGATACGGTTAACAGCCCTTCGAGTAGCACTTGAAGCATAGAAAAATTTAGTATTGGAATCTCCTAGTGTAAGCCAATGCTGTCGAGACTTCTGCTTTGCAAAGCTTTCCTCCTGTTTTAAGGCTTGCATGAAGTTATTTCTAGCTTCTGTCTCTTTGTAGATAATATTCTCATCATTTGGCTGAAGTTGCAGCTCATGTTGCAATGACATTAGTTCCTTCCTGCAAAATTGAACTGTGGTGGTAATATTGCCAAAGGTATTTTTATTCCACTCCTTTAGTGCTGCTTTACAGGCTTTGAGCTTTTGACATAAGATGTATGGGGGGGATCCATGCACGTTAACATTCCAAGCAGATCTGATAACATCAAGAAATTGAGGATGAGTACTCCACATGTTAAAGAATCTAAACGGTTTCTTGCCTCTTGGTGTCGCTTTGTCTGTGTGTATATACATTAAAGAATGGTCAGAAAACAAAGGAGCACCATACTCAAGAAGTGAATCTGGGTAAACTGTTAACCATTCATGATTAATCAAACACCTATCAAGTCGAGCCATTATTTTTCTGTTAGCTGCACCTTGATTACTCCAAGAGAGCCAATTACCCACAGATTTCATATCAAACAAAGCTGCAGTGTCAATGTAATCATTAAAACTTTGAAGTTGGCTTTCTGAAAGTTGTCTACCCCCCTCTTTTTCATTTGTTTACCGAACAGTATTAAAGTCTCCAAGAACAATCCAAGGTACATTGAGACAGCCATTTGCAATATTAGTCAGGTCAAACCAAAGAGTATTTCTTTCTTGCATACTATTTGAAGCATATATACCAGTGAAATTGAATTGACAGCCATTCTTTTTGTCCTCTACCTTAAGATGAATGAATTGATCAGTAGCAGAAATAAACCAAGCATTAATAGAGTTAGGATGCCATAAGACCCATATTCTACCAAAAGTTTCATTTGAGTCATTGGTAAACAGTTCTGCGTCCGGCCATATTAAATTCTTTTGAGCTTGAATGCGCGATTGTTTAATTTTCGTTTCTACTAGAATAACAATATCACATGCGGCAGACTTGATTATTCTGTTGAGCTCCCGACATTTCTCCGGCTTATTAAGTCCGCGAACATTCCAACATGTTATCTTCATCAGTAATAAAGAAATGAAAAGGTGGTAAGGTATTCATCTTACGACTTTGGATGGGCTGTACCATCCTTTTTCTTATCCTTCGGTTTTGTATTTTCCTCCCGCACAATATCCTTACCTTTTATGGCTTTATTCCTATATTTATCCACTTCATCTACAGCTTGCAGATTTTTAAACTTTAAAATACCTTGAATCATGTGGTCTTGATTGGCAGGGTTTGTTGATGCATGATAAGATTGTTGCAGCACAATATCCTGGATAGTACTTGTTGGAGTAGCCTGGCTAGAGAGGTTTGTTGGGGCATGAGTTTGTTGAGATAGAATATCCTTGTTGACGATGTTTGTTGTGGCCTGAGTTTGTTGAGGAAGAATATCCTTGCTGGCAAGATTTGTTTGGGCCTGAGTTTGTTGAGTTATTGTGGACGGATCCAATGATATTGGAAGAGATGAAGTTCCTGACTTATGTTTCTCCTGTCCACTAGTACCAACGGAAACCTCTGTTGTGGAAGGCTCCGACATTATAGGAAGAGATATAGTTTTGGATTTGTCTTTCTGTCCGCGGTGCTGTCCTTGCGAGTCGGAATGCTCAATAGTCTTCGCCACCATCGGTGCTACTGCCATTAGAGAAGACTCGCTTTGTTGCTGAGGTGCTTGACGTGGTCGATAGACTTTTGTGATTTGTTTTGGAGTTTGCTGACAAGCTCCATTTGCATGACCAAAAGATAAGCAATGCTGACATCGTTGTGGCTTCCAGGAATATGAGACATGTACCTTCCGAGTGTTCCCGTCAAGATCACGATAGAAAACCTCATTTGGAAGATCTTCGTCGGAAGAAACCAGTACACATGCTCGTGCAAATGCTAATCTCGTCTGAGCAGCTGTTGCTTTGTCGATGTAGAGTGGCTGTCCCAGAGTGCTGCATAACTTTGCAATAAAACGTCGACTCCAAAGATGTAGAGGAAGACCTTGAAAGGATACCCATAATGGAATAGACTGTAGGCTATCTAACTCCAAACAGACATCAGGAGACCAGCGTCGTAGAATCATTGGATGGCCGCGAATAGTCCAGAATCCTTCGAGGACCCGTTGTAAATCTTCTTCAGAGTATAGCTTGCAAACAAAGAATCCGTTCTCCAGCATATGAAGATCAAATGACGATATTCCCCATCGAGTTTTGATAAATGATGATAGTGGGAAATAAGATGTTTTGAGACCTACCACATAGCCAACAATCGCCATAGACCATGTCTCAATAAGCTCTGCTGAATCAGCAGTCTCGTATACAGCAATCTTCTTATCAGCCTGAACTTCTGGAGTAAAGAATTCCAAGCTTAGATCCGGACTTCCAACCGGAGCCTTGAAGAGGCTAGTCCAAGGCCTAGGGTCACTGGAAATGAGGGCAGGCTGCCGCGATCTAGAGCGCGACCTACTTCGATGCTGTTTCGTCGAAGGAGTTTCTCTCATCGTATCAACCCTCCCGCCACCGTCGCCAGCCCTAGGGGCCGTCGCTGCCATGTTTGATCCCTCTTTTGGTCGCGGCAATAGAATTGTCTCCATAGGGAAAAGCCACCGTCGCAGTATATCAGATCGCCGATACAGTACTGTCGCCCTAGAGAGATCTGGTCGCCACTAGAAGCCGACGCTGCAGGAGATCCGATCACCACTACAGTAAGGGAGATCAAATCGTTGCTATAGTATAGTCGCCCGTGGGAGAAAGCCAACGCTGCAGGAGTCAGATCGCCCTAGGGATATCTCGTCGCCGCTACAGTGTCGTTGTCGCTACAGTACCGTCGCTGCTACAGTGTCGTCGCCGCCGCTACAGTACCGTCGCCCTTGGGAAACAGCCGACGCTGCAGGAAATCAGATCTCCACTACAGTGTCGTCGCCCGTCGCCCGTGGGAGAAAGCCGATGCTGCAGGAGTCAGATCGCCCTAGGGAGATCTGGCCGCCGCTACAGTGTTGTCGCCGCTACAGTGGTCGCCCTAGATCTGGCCGCCGCTACAGTGTCGTCGCCGCTACAGTGGTCGCCCTAGATCTGGCCGCCGCTACAGTGTCGTCGCCGCTACAGTGTTGCCTTTCAATTTTGATAAGTTGCCTTTCAATTTATAAAACAGATTTTCTCGTACACTTTCATGAAAAATAAGTTTCTGAAATAGATTTGATGAAGTGATTCATGTGTATGTATTCCATCCTGCAAAATCTTTACATAGACAATGGATTATAACAAAAAGGGGAAGAAGTATTTAAGGCAATCTATGTAAAATTCCTCTATAAGCTTGCTATTATTATTTTCCTGGTATCATAATTACTATGCTTTTTGTTGATGACAAAGGGGGAGATATATGAATTGATAAACACTGCCATGATTAGAAATACTATGAGTGATGCTATAAACACTGCTATGATTATGCCATCCTTGCATCACCAAGAGATATATGAACATTTGCTAAAGTTTGCATTATGCCCTGCCATGATTAGAAATACTATGAGTGATGCTATAAACAATGCTATGATTATGCCATCCTTGCATCACCAAGAGATATATGAACATGTGCTAAAGTTTGCATTATGCCCTGAGTTGATATCTTATCATGTGAAGAAAATGCAAAACTTGCTAGAATATTTCAAATGTGTGCATCATGTAATAGTGCTTCACAGCTTTATATGATAATGTTCAAACTACATGATGAATAGTTACAAACACAATCATACAAACTTGATGATGTATGTCAAGCCTTGACATCATCTTTGAAGAGATACATCATGATGAGTATCATGATGGGAGTATTGATAAGTTTAACTGATCTAACTTATCAATACGTCACTTGAATTCTTAGGTCTTGAATTCAAGGTTGACTTATCTCAACTATGGCATATAAACAGGGGGAGTTAAGGATAACTCCATTATCAATTGATTGTCATCATCAAAAAGGGGGAGATTGTTGAATCTCGGATTTTGATGATGAAGTCAATTGTCATTTGTTGTCTAATCTATGTGTTGAGATAACTGTGCAGGATTAACTACGATAAAAGTTAGACAAGCAGCAGGAGTTACGCCGGAGTCAAGTTCATGATCACGTTGGGAGTTCGAGAGTTCGACGGAAGTTCGGACGGTCGTCGGAGGTTCTGCGAGAACAGATCCGAGAAGTCCAGAAGCTTGCCAAGCGAAGCTCGTCGGAACTCGCCAAGTGGATCGTCGCAAAGTCCAGGAGTTTGCCGGAAGTCCGCAGGAGCATCATCGAGGGTTCATCGGATGATCGACGGAAGTTCGTCGGAAACTCGCCGGAAGAAGCGATTGACGCACCGAAGCAAAGCTGCAGAAATTGTCTTAGATCTAATCGTAGTTAGCATGTTGATTAAGTTGGAAAATGGGAGGTGATCCCATTAGCTTAATCTTGGGGCAATTGGGCCCCTGAAAGACTGAAATTGGGCTGAATGGAGCTAACCATTCGGACCCTGATTGCACCAGGAGGTGCAACCGCCTAGGCCAGGAGGTGGCACCGCCTGGGCTAAGCCTCCCAGCAAGACTGGGCGGTGCAACCTCCCTAGCCAGGAGGTGGCACCGCCTGAGCTCAGTCTTTGAGCTAGACTGGGCGGTGCAACCTCCCTGACAGAGAGGTGGCACCGCCTGAGCTCGGTCTTCGAGCTCTGGCAGAGAGGTGCAACCGCCTCAGTCAAGAGGTGGCACCGCCTTGTCACGGACAAACTTCTAAACAAGGTGTTTGATGTAATGCTTATATATGTCCGTGTCTGTTGGCATGTTCATGCCTTGTACAGCATGTAAAGGGGCGGTCGGAGGCTTAATAGTCCCATTTTAGTTGGGTTGGTGGCCTCTTTAGGCTTGTAAATAAAGGTTGTGTCATGTGGACACGTGCGAGAGCTTTTCGATCTGTAATGGACCATTTTACCCTTTGTTGTGCCACTGTTCAGAGCTTGTAAAGTCTGTTTGTAATTTGCATTGTCTATGAAGTGTTTTTCGGAGATGTTTGCTTGTAGATCCCGATTGAGGCGTTCTCTCTAACCCGTTCTCTCTCTTGTTGGTCCTAAGGGACAAAGGGAGGCTTCGGGGAGGCCGACCTTTGCGAACGGACACGCAAGGGTGCCGCACGACTTAGGAAAATCCAGCTAAGTCCGTGTCATATGGTATCAGAGCGGGACAAGCACTCATAGAAACACTTAGCATGCAAACGTGGGGGACCTAGCGGGGCTGCGTTGAGGGCAGTCAGCACACGCGCGACCGTTTGGGGGAAAACGGGCATGGAGATGTAGGGAAAAGGAGTCGCTCAGAGGAGCGGGCATCTGAGTTTGGCATTCAGAGGAATGGCCAACCCTTCGCGCAAGAGGCACCACGAGAACAGGCAAGCTTGGAAGAATGTGGAGCGCACAAAGGTTGGGATGGCTGAGTTTGAGCTACGGCTCAACGTTGACAACTATACTTGATGGTGCTCAAGGCAAGCGAGGCGCTTGGCAAAGGAAGAGACCAGGCAAGGTGGAATGAGTTGCTCAGCGACTGAAAGAGTTTTGCAAAGCTCACAGAGGTGAGGGGAATTGCTAACTCGAAGAATTCAGTACTCATGCATGGGCTTGTATGCGGACGACGGACTGTTCGTGGCCATCCCAAGGCGACCGAAACTCGGCGCCATGGAGCATTGAAACTTTCTCTTCGGCATGTGAAGGATACGTCTGGAGGAGGCTGAAGTGTGCAACGAGTTCAGCATGTTGCTAGGCCTTGAGGGGTGCAGTGGTGGCTGTATTGACATGGAGGCGCAATCTAGCAAGTGCGTTTGCAAGAGACAGAACAATGCACAGTTTGTTCAGCAGATCGGAGTAGTCCAACGGGATGGTGGTCTCAGAAACGAAGAGAGATGTTGCTCCAACGGGACAGTTATCCAGGAGGGATAAGTCTCGGCTCTCCAGAGGGAGAATCATGTGAGACGGACTTCACATGTTGAGGAGGAGTACCTTACAAACAACAACTCCACGAAGCTCAATGGACCGAGCAAGTAGCGAGGAGTTGTTGCATGATCTCGCTCGAGAGAATGCATTGGTGGATGCATTGCGAGATCAAGTGGGGGAGCGACCTAAAGCAACTTAAATGAAGGCACACTTGGAGTCGATGTGGAGATCGGACTCAAGGGAGGGCTGACCCGTGGAATGGTGGGCACGAGGGCCACCATCGACTCAATGCAAAAACGAGGAGCGGAGCAACTTGGGTGTAACTTAGCGAAGTACCCAAGCCGCATGAAGGGAGCCAGCATAGAAGTTGGAACGTGGAGCAGAGGCACAGTGCTTTCCTTAGACAGAGGTCAGGGACATGAACTCTTGCAGAGGCAATAGTAGGATCATGTCGTTCCATGGGTCTTTCATTCTGACGGAGCGGACTCATCTTGCATGGTGCCAAAGACGAAGGGAGCTTCGGGGCACATGCACCTTATCTCGGAGAAGCATTTGATGGAGGAACTAAGGCGACTCAATTTGCGGAGGCGAAGTTGGGTTCAGAAGGCCTTAGCACGGGGCAAGAGGAAGCAGAGGCGGGTACTCTTGAAGAATATGCCACAGTGTTGCCATTCGAGTTGCTATGAAGGAAGCGGTGCGTAGCGGAGATTGTGCTGGTAGGGGCAGAGGCCCAGGATCCAGACAATGGTGCACAAACTATAGTGAAGTCGGTGGACTTCGGGAGCTACTAGGCGACGGACTGTCCTAGAGCGGTGCTTCATCTAGGTGTGACCCAAGAGTGGGTGGATGAAGGTCGATTGCCAAAGGAGCGAACAAAATCGAAGGTGGAGGAGACCCTGCGATGTATTGGCAGAGGCCACACATGGAGGGTACACAATTCGAGTTTATTCCACAAGGATCAGAATGCAATGGAGATGTCACCAGGAGGCGACATGGTGCAGCGGATCGTGGTGTAACAGTTCGTGGCAATGCGATACACACAACCTAGTCCCGGGAGGGACTGGATCATATGGAGGTATGATCGGGAGCTACTGGAAGCTCCACTTCGGTGAACAACACGACGGCAAGAAGGGCTATGGATTCAAGGAGTGAAGGCCATGGTACCGCAGAGGCGGGTCTTCCGGGCGTGTATCGAATTTTGCATCGGATGGAAACCTTGGTCATCAGCATATGGGGGCTGTGTTCCACTAAGGGAAAAGTTCGAATGTAAGTACCAATGAGTCCCATGGGAGGGACTTGATCATGCAGAGGTATGATCGAAGCAGCTGGAGAGTTGGACTGCTCTAGAGCTCATATTCGCTTAAGGGAGCCCGGCAAGTCAGAGGACAAGGCCGAGTAAGCGAACGTTGCTACCAAGGAAGCTAAGGAGAACAGAATTGGTGCAAACCCTACAACGTGATGGCAGAGGCCATGCATGGGAGTTGTAGTCTGTCTTTCCATCGACCAAACAGACTGCTTGGAGAACACAGAGGTGTTGAAGCAGGGGGTCGAAAGGGGCGAGGAAGCGACGACGAGTCCAGAGGGACTTAGCTACCCAAAATCAAGGATCAATTAGAATGAAGGTGGACTCAGAGGAGTGCCACGGAGACATATCTACTGATCGTGAAGAAAAGGGATGCAGATGCGAGGCAACGGATAGTAGGGCCATGGGCATGGCAGCGCCATGGTACCGCAGAGGCGGGACTTCCGTGAAAGTCATTGATCCCTTGCTCTCACGGAGGGAGAGCGCTTGGTGGTGAAAGGGGTCGAGGAGGTGGAGCATGCAGAGGCAATCTCCAAGTACCGAGACAAGGCTGAAGGGTAGAGGCCAAGAAACTTCGTAAGACCGGTGTCAACAAGTTTCTCATCAAGATAGCCGTAAGTGGAGGACTTCGGGTCATGCAAGAGTGCACGACCAAGGAACGAAGCAGGCAGTACGCGGTGCTGTACCTTTGCTACTCAGTGGAGTAGGCGGCAGGGTTGATGGAGAAGTCGGTACAATCCCAGAGGCGACCTCATCTATCAGAGAATTACTCCAAGTTGGGGTGAAAACTTCCTGCATTCCAGAAGTTCAATGGCATTGAGAAGGTGAATCACAGTAGCTAACTCAACGCAAGGAGTGCAAACACTTCAAGTGCTTTAGAAGTGTGAGTAAAGAGCAGGCGAAGGCCAGTAACCAGCTCGATGCATGAAGTACAACCTCGAGGAGGCGGGCGAAGTCAAGTAACCTTTGCCTTCTCAACTCTTAAGAGGATGGGCGAAACCGAGTACCCCAATTCTCTTATCTATCCAGCAGAGGAGCTCTCCACAAGTTCAAAGACCCTTCGAAGATAATGGAAGACAATAGTTGTCAAATCCTCACCAATGGTGATCAGTGCTACTGAGAGTAGATTGTCCACTTCATTTCCCAACGAAATGCCAATCGAAAGCGGAAGTGATGCGAACCTACTTGGATGCGACAACTAACTGAAAGAAGAGTCAATGAGCAGATTTTGTGGAGGAAGGACCCAAAACTTCAGAAGTTTGCGAGATGATGCTCGTTAAAGCTCCAACAAGCATCCACCCAGTTCAAGCAGCATGTGGAATTTTGAGAGACTGGCGTAGTACGGATGGTCTTTTCCTTCATCTGGGAGATCCGCAAGAATCAACAAGGATCAACACAACTCAGCCAACCCCACACCAGAGTCAGAGACATTGGCGAGTTGAAGCAGCATGGCGGATCAAGGGTTCGACGACTCAAAAACAACAGCGGAGAGCAGCTGGGAGCCAGGAGGCGCATTGCAGCTGGAGCAGAAGATTGAAGACTCAGCAAAGGCGAAGAGTTACAGTGTTCACAAAGGCTTCGACGAGGACGTCGAAGGGATAAGTGGGGGAGAATGTCACGGACAAACTTCTAAACAAGGTGTTTGATGTAATGCTTATATCTGTCCGTGTCTGTTGGCATGTTCATGCCTTGTACAGCATGTAAAGGGGCGGTCGAAGGCTTAATAGTCCCATTTTAGTTGGGTTGGTGGCCTCTTTAGGCTTGTAAATAAAGGTTGTGTCATGTGGACACGTGCGAGAGCTTTTCGGTCTGTAATGGACCATTTTACCCTTTGTTGTGCCACTGTTCAGAGCTTGTAAAGTCTGTTCGTAATTTGCATTGTCTATGAAGTGTTTTTCGGAGATGTTTGCTTGTGGATCCCGATTGAGGCGTTCTCTCTAACCCGTTCTCTCTTTTGTTGGTCCTAAGGGACAAAGGGAGGTTTCGGGGAGGCTGACCTTTGCGGACGGACACGCAAGGGTGCCGCACGACTTAGGCAAATCCAGCTAAGTCCGTGTCAGCCTGGGGCTCAGTCTCCGAGCCAGACTCAGGAGGTGCAACCGCCCCTGACAGAGAGGTGCAACCGCCTGGGCTCAGTCTTCGAGCTCTGCCAGGCGGTGCAACCTCTCCAGTCAGGAGGTGCAACCGCCTGATCCCGGAATTCCGGGATTTGATCGTTTTGAGCTCCAAATTTGAATTGGGTTGGGGCCTATAAATACCCCACCCATTCAGCACGGAAAAGTAATAGACCTACACCGAATTCTTGATCTTTTCTGTGATTCGAAGAGCTCAAACTTGTGAAAAGTCCTAAAGTTCTCCTCTTTCTATTCTTCAAGTTTTTGAGTTGTAAAGAGAGGAGAGAAAGGTCCTGTGAGGGTTGTCTCCTGAGCCCATCAAAAGGAGTGAGTCTGTAAAAGGGCAGTTGGCCTTCGCCTATTGAAGGAAGGCCTCTAGTTGACGTCGGTGACCTCGTCGGTGGAGGAAGCCAAAAGTGGAGTAGGTCAAGACTGACCGAACCACTTTAAATCTCTGGTTTGCGTTTATTTTGAGCACTTTATCATTATTGAATCTCATATTTTGATGATGAAACTACTTGATATATGTTTATGATTTAATCTGCGTTTTGAGTGACGCAGGATGCTTTGATCAGGATGAGACAATTAAAGCAGGAAAATCATGTTGTGCCGGAGGAACATGTCAGAAGATTGGACGTCGGGCCGGTGGATCGGTTGACGTATCGACAGAAGGCTTCGGGCCGTGGACTCGGGCATCGGGCCAAGAAGAGCGGGTATTGTGCCAAGGATATCGGAGTTGCGGAGCCAACTGGCCGATTGGGCAATAGGCCGCAGGAAAGGACGATGCGCCGAAGAATCGGACGAAGCGTCGAGGGACCAATGCCATGCCAGACAACTTGGTTAATTGCTTAGGATTAATTGTCTCGATCGAAGTTTTGTTTTGAGTGTGCAGGATTAACTACGATGGAAGAAAGACATGCAGCAGGAGTTGCGCCGGAGTCAAGTTCACGATCACGTTGGGAGTTCGAGAGTTCGACGGAAGTTCGGACGGTCGTCGGAGGTTCTGCGAGAACAGATCCGAGAAGTCCAGAAGCTTGCCAAGCGAAGCTCGTTGGAACTCGCCAAGTGGATCGTCGCAAAGTCTACGAATTTGCCAGAAGTCCGCAGAAGCATCACCGAGGGTTCATCGGATGATCGACGGAAGTTCGCCGGAAACTCGCCGGAAGAAGCGATTGACTCACCCAAGCAAAGCTGCAGAAATTGTCTTAGATCTAATCGTAGTTAGCACATTGATTAAGTTGGAAAATGGGAGGTGATCCCATTAGCTTAATCTTGGGGCAATTGGGCCCCTGAAAGACTGAAATTGGGCCGAATGGAGCTAACCATTCGGACCCTGATTGCACCAGGAGGTGCAACCGCCTAGGCCAGAAGGTGGCACCGCCTGGGCTAAGCCTCCCAGCGAGACTGGGCGGTGCAACCTCCCCAGCCAGGAGGTGGCACCGCCTGAGCTCAATCTTCGAGCTAGACTGGGCGGTGCAACCTCCATGACAAAGAGGTGGCACCGCCTGAGCTCAGTCTTCGAGCAAGACTGGGTGGTGCAACCTCCATGACAGAGAGGTGGCACTGCTTGAGCTCAGTCTTCGAGCAAGACTGGGCGGTGCAACCTCCCTGACAGAGAGGTGGCACCGCCTGAGCTCGGTCTTCGAGCTCTGGCAGAGAGGTGCAACCGCCTCAGTCAAGAGGTGGCACCGCCTGGGCTCAGTCTTCGAGCTCTGCCAGGCGGTGCAAACTCTCCAGTCAGGAGGTGCAACCGCCTGATCCCGGAATTCCGGGATTTGATCGTTTTGAGCTCCAAATTTGAATTGGGTTGGGGCCTATAAATATCCCACCCATTCAGCACTGAAAGCACAATACACACACTCGAAATCTTGCTATCTTTCTGTGTTTCTTAGAGCTCAAAACTGCTAGTTCTCCTCTTTCTATTCTTCAAGTTTGAGTTGTAAAGAGAGGAGAGAAAACTTTTGTAAGGGTTGTCTCCTAAGCCCGTCAAAAGGAGTGAATCTGTAATAGGGTAGTTGGCCTTCGCTTATTGAAGGAAGGCTTCTAGTTGACGTCGGTGACCTCGTCGGTGGAGGAAGCCAAAAGTGGTGTAGGTCAAGAATGACCGAACCACTCTATATCTCTGGTTTGCGTTTATTTTGAGCACTTTATCATTACTGCAAACCTCCTACATAGCTACTGCTCTCTGCGCCTTTACGAACAAGTTTCTAAGTGCTGATCTTTCCGAATCTGCATTCAGACGTAAATCGGTGTTTTTATACATTACAGTTTACGTTTACGTTTTGATTCTGCAAAACTGTCTTCTACGCTTTTACGAACGAAGTTTCTAAGTTCAGATCCCTTTAAAACTGCGTTTAGACATAAACTGCGCAAACTGCATTTAGACATAAAACTATGTTTTAGACGTAAACTACTTTTAAACGTAAAACTACGTTTGGACGTAAAACTGCGTTTAGACACAAACTGCGTTTAGACGTAAAACTACGTTTAGACGTAAAACTGCGTTTAGACGCAAACTGCGTTTAGACGTAAAACTACTTTTAGACGTAAAACTGTGTTTAGACGTAAAACTGCGTTTAGACGCAAACTGCACTGCGCTTAGACGCAATCTGATTTTAGACGTAAACTGTGCTTAGACGCAAACTGTGCTTAAATGCAATCTGCGCTTAGACGCAAACTACGCTTAGACGCAAACTGCGCTTAAACGCAATCTGAGTTTAGACGTAAACTGCGCTTAGACGCAAACTGCACTTAAACGCAATCTGAGCTTAGACGCAAACTACGCTTAGATGCAAACTGCGCTTAGACGCAATCTGCATTTAGACGCAAACTGCAAACTGCATAAATTGCGCTTAGACGCAAACTGTGTTTAGACATAAACTGCACTTAATCATAAGTAATCTTAGAATTGGCTTTTGCATCAAAATAGTTTTTATCGAACGAACGCAGCTTTCGTTTTTAATCGCTGAAAGATTTCCGCTGCACTAATTCACCCCCCCCCTCTTAGTGCTCTCGATCCTAACAATTGGTATCAGAGCGGGGTATTTCTCATTTCGGATTTACGCCCGAGAGAAATGGCTCTTCAAGAGGGCTTTTCGATCTTTCGTCCACCGTTCTTTAACGGATTGGACTACACTTATTGGAAAACTCGAATGAGAGTTTTCTTGATTTCTCTAAATCTGGATTTATGGAATATCATTGAAAACGGTTTTCAACTTCCCTCTAAACCGATGAACGAATGGTCGGATTTAGAGAAGAAGTATTTTTCTTTAAACGCAAAGGCTATGAATGCCTTATTTTGCGCTTTGGACAAAAATGAGTTCAATCGGGTTTCTTTGTGCGAAACGGCTTTCGATATTTGGCGCGCTCTTGAAATCACGCACGAGGGAACTAGTAGAGTCAAAGACTCGAAAGTTAATATTTTACTGCATGATTTCGAGCTTTTTCATATGAAACCAAGCGAAACCGTTGTTGACATGTACACCCGTTTTACGGATGTCGTCAATAGTTTAAAATCACTTGGTAAAAGCTTTTCGGATTTTGAACTCGTTAACAAAGTTTTGCGCTCACTTTCTAAAACTTGGGATTCAAAAGTAACTGCTATTCACGAATCGAAAAACTTGAACCAATTTCCACTTGAAGAACTAATTGGTTCATTGATCACATATGAAATGACGTGCAATGCACGTGAAGAACTTGAGAACCACCTTCCAAAGAACAGGAAGGATTTGGGACATAGAACATTTGAAGACCACTCGAACATAAGCTCAAGTGATGGTGAACTTAAACTACAAATGAAACAAAAATTAAAAAGTAAAAAGAACGGAACTACTTGCTTTGAACGCAAGAAGAAGAACAAAAATTGGGATGAATCGAGCTCCTCTGAAGACGAGGAGAAAATCAACAAAGGCGAGGTAGCAAACTACGCCTTTACGCCTTTCGACGCTGAGGTAATCAAAATGCCTTTAATTTACTTCGAAATTACATGATGTTTTTCATGATGAGTCTTTCTTTTTTTTTAATTTTCTTAAAAATTATATTTTTAATAATTTAATAATGAAAATGCAAAAATATGATCATGCTTGTAATTTTGAAAATGATAATGAAAATTGCATGTCTTATGTTAATGCAAGATAGAAATCTAATGATTGTACACCTAGTGAGATTAAATCTTATTTATGTGCTTGAGAAGCAAGAATGTATATTTTGATGATTTTCATATTGCTTTTCAATGACGATACATGGCTTTTGTCTGGAAGGCTTGATATTTTTCATTGTCTTTGTTTGTTAAATATAATGTATGATTTTGACATAAGAATAAAGATTTGAGATTTTAAAGTTATACATGATGATTTTTTGTGATTGATGGTTTTATGATGAAATTCATTTCACGATCTTAAACGTTGATGCATGTTTTCATTTGACGCAATCTGCATTTGATTGTACACCTAGTGAGATTAAATCTTATTTATGTGCTTGAGAAGCAAGAATGTATATTTTGATGATTTTCATATTGCTTTTCAATGACGATACATGGCTTTTGTCTGGAAGGCTTGATATTTTTCATTGTCTTTGTTTGTTAAATATAATGTATGATTTTGACATAAGAATAAAGATTTGAGATTTTAAAGTTATACATGATGATTTTTTGTGATTGATGGTTTTATGATGAAATTCATTTCACGATCCTAAACGTTGATGCATGTTTTCATTTGACGCAATCTGCGCTTAGACGCAATCTGCATTTAGACGCAAACTGCAAACTGCATAAATTGTGTTTAGACGCAAACTGTGTTTAGACATAAACTGCACTTAATCATAAGTAATCTTAGAATTGGCTTTTGCATCAAAATAGTTTTTATCGAACGAACGCAGCTTTCGTTTTTAATCGCTGAAAGATTTCCGCTGCACTAATTCACCCCCCCCCTCTTAGTGCTCTCGATCTTAACAATCATTACTGCAAACCTCCTACATAGCTACTGCTCTCTGCGCCTTTATGAACAAGTTTCTAAGTGCTGATCTTTCCGAATCTGCATTCAGACGTAAATCGGTGTTTTCATACGTTACAGTTTACGTTTACGTTTTGATTCTGCAAAACTGTCTTCTGCGCTTTTACGAACGGAGTTTCTAAGTTCATATCCCTTTAAAACTGCGTTTAGACGTAAAACTACGTTTAGACGTAAAATTGTGTTTTTGACGTAAACTACGCAAACTGTGTTTAAACGTAAAACTGTGTTTTAGACGTAAACTACTTTTAAACGTAAAACTATGTTTAGACGTAAAACTGCGTTTAGACGCAAACTGCGTTTAGACGTAAAAGTACGTTTAGACGTAAAACTGCGTTTAGACGCAAACTGCGTTTAGACGTAAAACTACGTTTAGACGTAAAATTGTCTTTAGACGTAAAACTGTGTTTAGACGCAAACTGCACTGCGCTTAGATGCAATCTGATCTTAGACGCAAACTGCGCTTAGACGCAAATTGCGCTTAGACGCAATCTGCATTTAGACGCAAACTGCATTTAGATGCAAACTGCGTAAACTGCGCTTAGATGCAAACTGTGTTTAGACATAAACTGCACTTAATCATAAGTATTCTTAGAATCGGCTTTTGCATCAAAATAGTTTTTATCAAACGAACGCAGCTTTCGTTTTTAATCGCTGAAAGATTTCCGCTGCACTAATTCACCCCCCCCTCTTAGTGCTCTCGATCCTAACAGATATCCTTGGCACAATATCCGCTTTCCTTGGCCCGATGCCCGAGTCTACAACCCGAAGCCTTCTATCGATACATCGACCGATCCACCGGCCCGACGTCCAATCTTCTGAAATGTTCCTCCTACATAACATGATTTTTCCTGCTTTAATTGTCTAATCTTGATCGAAGCATCCTGTGTCACTCAAAATGCAGATTAAAATATAAACACAATTATCAATTGGTTTCATCATCAAAATACGAGATTCAACAACTCCAGATCGCTCCCGACTTGCGACTAAAACCTGAGCCCGAGTATAGTCACTCGGCTCACAGGTCCAGCTCCTGCCCGGGTCGCTTCAGATTGCTCCCGACTTGCGACCCGCCGGCACCAAAACCTGAGCCCGAGTTCAGTCACTCGGCTCACAGGTCTAGCTCCCGCCCGGGACACTCCAGATCGCTCCCAACTTGCGACCCACAGGCACCAAAACCTGAGCCCAAGTATAGTCACTCAGCTCACAGGTCCAGCTCCTGCTCGGGTCGCTCCAGATCGCTCCCAACTTGTGACCCACCGGCACTAAAACCTGAGCCCAGACTCAGTCACTTGGCCCACAGGCCTAGCCTTCAAACCGAGTTACTGCTCGGCTGACTTGTGTTAGGATCGAGAGCACTAAGAGGGGGGGGGGGTGAATTAGTGCAGCGGAAATCTTTCAGCGATTAAAAACGAAAGCTGCGTTCGTTCGATAAAAAACTATTTTGATGCAAAAGCCGATTCTAAGATTACTTATGATTAAGTACAGTTTACGTCTAAACACAGTTTGCGTCTAAACGCAGTTTGCGTCTAAATGCAGATTGCGTCTAAGCGCAGTTTGCATCTAAACACAGTTTGCGTCTAAGCGCAGTTTACGTCTAAGCTCAGATTGCGTAAATCACTTGTTTAGATCAAAAGCAGTTTAAGCAGAAGTATAAAGACAGTGTGCTGCTATTGTTCAGCTCAAAAAGTAATCTGCAAAAAGCAGATTTACGTCTAAACACAGATTTACGTCTAAACGCAGATTTACGTCTGCACTTTGAAACTCGTTTGTAGACTCGCAGAAGGTAATATGCAGTTGAAATCAAGACGTAAACGTAAACTAAAATCTGATGATTGTACGAGGAAAGCCGATTTACGTCTAAATGCAGTTTTACGTCTGAATGCAGATTTTCGTCTAAACCTTGAAACTCGTTCGTAAAATTGCAGAAGACAGTTTGCAGTTATAAATAGAATCAAAACGTAAATGTAAACTGCAAAGAAACTCGTTCGTAAAAGCGCAGAAGACAGTTTGCAGTTACAAAACGTAATCGTAAACTGTAATGTATGAAAACACCGATTTACGTCTGAATGCAGAATCAGCACTTAGAAACTTGTTCGTCAAGGCGCAGAGAGCAGTAGCTATGTAGGAGGTTTGCAGTAATGATAAAGTGCTCAAAATAAACGCAAACCAGAGATTTAGAGTGGTTCGATCAGTCTTAACCTACTCCACTTTTGGCTTCCTCCACCGACGAGGTCACCGACGTCAACTAGAAGCCTTCCTTCAATAGGCGAAGGCCAACTACCCTCTTACAGATTCACTCCTTTTGACGGGCTTAGGAGACAACCCTTACAGAATTTTTCTCTCCTCTCTTTACAACTCAAACTTAAAGAATAGAAAGAGGAGAACTAGCAGTTTTGAGCTCTAACAAACACAGAAAGATAGCAAGATTTCGAGTGTGTGTTCTATCCTTTTAGTGCTGAATGGGTGGGGTATTTATAGGCCCCAACCCAGTTCAAATTTGGAGCTCAAAATGATCAAATCCCGGAATTCCGGGATCAGGCGGTTGTACCTCCTGACTGGAGAGGTTGCACCGCCTGGCAGAGCTCGAAGACTGAGCCCAGGCGGTGCCACCTCTTGATTGAGGCGGTGCCACCTCTTGATTGAGGCGGTGCCACCTCTCTGCCAGAGCTCGAAGACCGAGCTCAAGCGGTGCCACCTCTCTGTCAGGGAGGTTGCACCGCCCAGTCTTGCTCGAAGACTGAGCTCAGGCGGTGCCACCTCCTGGCTGGGGAGGTTGCACCGCCCAGTCTCGCTGGGAGGCTTAGCCCAGGCGGTGCCACCTCCTGGCCTAGGCGGTTGCACCTCTTGGTGCAATCAGGGTCCGAATGGTTAGCTCCATTCGGCCCAATTCCAATCTTTTTGGGGCCCAATTGCCCCAAGATTAAGCTAATGGGATCACCTCCCATTTTCCAACTTAATCAACGTGCTAACTACGATTAGATCTAAGACAATTTCTGCAGCTTTGCTTCGGTGCGTTAATCGCTTCTTCCGGCGAGTTTCCGGCGAACTTCCGTCGATCATCCGATGAACCCTCGGTGATGCTTCTACGGACTTCCGGCAAACTCGTAGACTTTGTGACGATCCACTTGGCGAGTTCCAACGAGCTTCGCTTGGCAAGCTTCTGGACTTCTCGGATCTGTTCTCGCAGAACCTCCGACGACCGTCCGAACTTCCGTCGAACTCTCGAACTCCCAACATGATCGTGAACTTGACTCTGGCGCAACTCCTGCTGCATGTCTTTCTTCCATCGTAGTTAATCCTGCACACTCAAAACAAAACTTCGATCGAGACAATTAATCCTAAGCAATTAACCAAGTTGTCTGGCATGTCATTGGTCCCTCGACGCTTCGTCCGATTCTTCGGCGCATCGTCCTTTCCTGTGGCCTATTGCCCAATCGGCCAGTTGGCTCCGCAACTCCGATATCCTTGGCACAATACCCGCTCTTCTTGGCCTGATGCCCGAGTCCACGGCCCGAAGCCTTCTGTCGATACGTCGACCGATCTACCGGCCCGACGTCCAATCTTCTGACATGTTCCTCCGGCACAACATGATTTTCCTGCTTTAATTGTCTCATCCTGATCGAAGCATCCTACGTCACTCAAAACGCAGATTAAATCATAAACATATATCAAGTATTTTCATCATCAAAATACGAGATTCAACAACTTGGGCAAAGAATGGACCTATTGGCCGAACGATTGAACTCGGGCACAAGTTGGACCGATTTAGCGAGTTGCTGCTCGGTAAACCTAGCTATGCGACTAGGGCAAAGACTAGACCTGTTGGCCGAGCGACTGAACTCGGGAGCAGGTTGGACTAATTTGGCGAGTTGCCACTTGATGGACCGAGTTGCGTGACTCGAGCAAAGACTGGACCTGTTGGCCGAGCGATTGCACTCAAGTGGAGATTAGACTGATTGGTGATTTGTTGTTCGGTGGATCGAGCTATGCAACTCGGGCAAAGACTGGACCTGTTGGCCGAGCGATTGAACTCGTGTGTAGGTTGGACTAATTTGGCAAGTTGCTGCTCGGTGGATAGAGCTGTGCGACTCAACCAAGGACTGGACCTGTTGGCCGAGCGACTGAACTCGGGCGTAGGTTGGTGATAAGACCCTAAAGTCTTATCATCGCTCTGATACCAATTGATAAGACCCTAAAGCCTTATCGTCGCTCTGATACCAATTGATAAGACCCTAAAGTCTTATTGTCGTTTTGATACCAAATGATAAGACCCTAAGGTCTTATCTGTTAGGATCGGAGCGGCACTAAGAGGGGGGGGTGAATTAGTGCAGCGGTGAAGTGCGATAAACTTTTCACGATTTAAACACTTTTCAGAAACTTCATACGATAAGAGCAACGTTTTCATTTAAAACCGTTTCGATTGTGTTTTAACTTGAAGAGATAAGTAAGACGGAGACAAAGCAGTATAGCATTAAAGTGCAAATGGTTTGCAGTAATATAAATGACAATAAGTAAATGCAAACCAGAGATCATGCCGATTTTACAGTGGTTCGGTCAAGTGACCTACATCCACTTGCGAGGCCCCTCTTCGATGAGGCTCCCACCTTCCACTAGCAAATCTCTTGAAAGGGAAGGGTAAATACCCCTCTTACAACTTTTACAAGCGGTTCACTCTCTTACAGATTTTCAGCAAGAAAGAAGGAGGTGAACACTAGCAAATTGAAAACAAGACTAGCAAAGACTCTTCTAAGACTTTTCTCTCAATCACTTGCTGCTCAAAAAGTTGTAATCTCAGCTGAGATTTGAGGGGTATTTATAGGCCTCAAGAGAATTCAAATTTGGGCTCCAAATTTGATTTCTCGTTGGGTTCCCGATGCTGGCGGTGCCACCGCTTGTCAGTGGCGGTGCCACCGCCTGTCAGTGTCAGACACTGACAGTGCTGGGCGGTGCCACCGCCCAGCCCAGGCGGTGCCACCACCCAGTTCTCAGGTGCTGGGCGGTGCAACCGCCCAGTCTGGCGGTTCCACCGCCAGACACTTCGGTTCACTTGTTGGGCTTCAAATTTAGCCCAAACCAAGTCTAATTTTGGGCCCAGTTGGCCCCTAACCAGGATATAGGATTATCTCTTAATCCTAATCCTAATTACAAGTGAACTACATAACAAAACACATCCTAAGCAAGTTTTCAACTACGAACGTCGAGTCTTGTTCCGGCGAGCTTTCCGACGAATTTCTTCCGACGGACTCCCAGCAAGCTCCCGAACTTGTGATGACTTTAACAAGTAGCCGAGCCTTCTCGGTGATCTCCGTGAACCTCCGACGATCTCTTCGGCGAACTTTCGAAAATTCCGACAGGTTCCCGATTTCTTCTCGGTTGGTTCCGGCAGCATCTCCGACGATTCTTCGGACTCTTAAACGTCCATCGAACTTGACTCCGGTATTCTTGCTTTGTGTTTTCTGGTTATCGTAGTTACTCTTGCACACTTAACTCAATAACATGGATTAGATCAATTAACCCATTAATTGATTTTATCATCAAAATCCGAGATTCAACATTATCGTGGAAGAAATGGGAGAAAAGGGAATGATAATGATCGCTTCGAGGGGATCGGCCTCCTTGATCGCTTCGAGAGGATCGGCCCTCCTTGATCACTTTGAGGGGATCGACCTCCTAGGGTTTGTCCACAGAATGGAATAACATTTCATTGATTGATTTTTTTCTCATGTAGATGTGCGAATGAGATTGCAGCTATCATAGTGCGGGGTTGACGAGCCTTAACTTTACCCCCGGATCTCTAGAATAAGCCCTTCAATAAATGTATCCAGAAGTTGTCATTCCGACCAATCTCTAGCTTGATTTGATAATCTTTCAAACCTACTCTGATATTCTAACACTGTAGAAGTCTGACAAATTTTGGGGAGCTGTCCATCCACCTTCATGTATGAGTAGATTGTGTCATAATCTTAGGGCTCTTTTCCAATATTTCCATGTTTGTGCAACGTAGAACTTGAGCTCCCATTTTGTTGAAATTTGCTAAGGCTCTCCAGTAGGCTCTTTTTGAAATCATTAAGTGTTTCTTGTAGTCGATTCTCAATTCTGATTTCCAATGCTTCTATTTGTGCTTTCACCGAGTTATCAGTGGCTATTGCGTAAGACTGCAAATATGTAATCTTAACTCCTATTTTTGGTGTCGGTCAAGGGCATCAACACTGTCGATGCGAAGTTACCGAGGAGATGGATGCCGAGGGCAGTGCCGCGGTTGCTGCATTGGAGGAAGAGTTGCTGCCCTATTTCTATCGCTGCATGGGGTGAGAGTGCCGGAGTTGGAAGGCGACTGCATTGATGTGGCTGCAGCTGCTGCAACCCAAGGGGCGATCACCGAGCAACAGGGTTAAGGCTATGGTGATGGCAACCTATGGTGATGGCAACTTGCGATTGTGGCAGAATATGCTAAGCAAAGGGGGAGGCAGCGTTGAAGCAACCGAGGTTGAGAAGAGGAATCGGTGTTGCATGTGCTGCTGAGGTTGAGGCAGGGCAACATACTTGCTGTGGTTGCTGCGTTCACTGTTGGAAGGCGGCTACTGCAGAACAAGGGGTTGGTCGTTGGCCAAGAGCAGCGGCGGCAGTGGTTGTTGGCCGGGAACTGCAGTGATTAGTGGTTACGGTAAAAAATGCAAAGTTACTCTGTTGTGGTCACCACGAGGGATCGCTACTGCTGAGGGCTAGGAGGCAGCGATGGTGGTGCGGCTGGGGGCAGTGTCGCCAAGGGCCGGTCGCTACGGTGGTTGTGATGACGCGGATGGAAGGCAGCGTTGCTCTGTCTCTACCGCACTACGGAAGGAGGCGTTGGTGATGCCGAGGGATCGCGTGCGGTTGAGGACACGATGATGCCATTGAAGTGGTCGAGGTTGAGAAGAGGAGTCGGTGCGTGCATTGCCGAGGTTGAAGCGGCCGCACAAGAGCTTGCTGCATGTGCTATTGGAGGGCGGCTGCAGTGGCGTTATGAGGTTGAGGCTGCAGTGGAAAATAGGAATCGAAGGTGGCAGGCTGGGCGTCGAGCGGCGTCGTCGCTGGCTGGGCAGCATCGGCGATGGTGGTGGCAACCGGCGTTCGCAGCAGCAAGAGGACCGGCGACTGCTTCGCAACAGCAAGAAGATTGCCTTGTTTCGGTCAACAAGGGGGCAGAGCAAGGGGGAGTGGCGGTAGTCGTTCTCGCCCGAGCCAGGGGGAGCGGTGGCTGGGAGGCGAGCGGCGATCGCCGCACGGTGGCTGACAGCGGTGGTGGGTTAGTTGGAAGGCGACGATGCTTGAGGCGCGGTTGCGATCAACGAGGGGCTGCGGCAATAGAGGAAGCTCTATTTCTGCAACCGCTGCAAGGAGGGGCTACGGCAACCGGTGGCTGCGGCTACGGTGCTGGTGGTCCTTCTCGCTCAAGCAAGATGGGTACGCGAGGAGGAGAGGTCACTGGCCGAGTGATCGAGTGGCGGCGAGGCGAATGGGAAAAGTGGTGGTGACGCTGCTGGGAACAAGGGCAATCCGCGAGTTGCCCTGTTTCGGTTGCCACGAGGAGGAAGACAACCGGCAGCTGCGGCTGTGACCCAAGGGGAGGCGGGCGGTGGTGGAGAAGGAGGCAACGGTGGTGGCGCTGTTGGGAGCAGCGTCACCAACGATCCTGGTCGAGCGGCTACGATGCGACACAAGGGGAGGCGGGCGGCGGTGGTGGTGGCTCGTGTGGGAGGCAACGAGTGGCGGTGGCCTCTGGCCGGGAAGCAGGGCAATGGTGGGCGCTGGCCAGAGAGCAGCAGTGACGGGTGGGCTTGTCGGAAGCAGGGGACGCAGGGGTGGCTGCGGCTTCTTCTTCCTCTCTTGTTTCTTCTTTTCTTTTTTTTTTTTGAACGAGATGGGGCAGCGAGGAGGTCAAGCGATGGTCGAAGGTCGCTGGCTGGGGAAACAGCGGTAGCAGTGAAGAAAGTGTTGAATTTCGTATTTTGATGATGAAACTACTTGATATATGTTTATGAATTAATCGGCGTTTTGAGTGACGCAGGATGCTTCGATCTGGATAAGACAATTAAAGCAGTTGAGTCTCCGAGCCAGACTCAGGCAGTGCAACCGCCCCTGACACAGAGGTGCAACCGCCTGGGCTCAGTCTTCGAGCTCTGCCAGGCGGTGCAACCTCTCCAGTCAGGAGGTGCAACCGCCTGATCCCGGAATTCCGGGATTTGATCGTTTTGAGCTCCAAATTTGAATTGGGTTGGGGCCTATAAATACCCCACCCATTCAGCACTGAAAAGATACAGACCTACACCGAATTCTTGATCTTTTCTGTGATTCTAAGAGCTCAAATTTGTGTAAAGTCCTAAAGTTCTCCTCTTTCTGTTCTTCAAGTCTTGAGTTGTAAAGAGAGGAGAGAAAGGTCCTGTAAGGGTTGTCTCCTGAGCCCATCAAAAGGAGTGAATCTGTAAAAGGGCAGTTGGCCTTCGCCTATTGAAGGAAGGCCTCTAGTTGACGTCAGTGACCTCGTCGGTGGAGGAAGCCAAAAGTGGAGTAGGTCAAGACTGACCGAACCACTCTAAATCTCTGGTTTGCGTTTATTTTGAGCACTTTATCATTACTGCAAACCTCCTACATAGCTACTGCTCTCTGCACCTTTACGAACAAGTTTCTAAGTGCTGATCTTTCCGAATCTGCATTCAGACGTAAATCAGTGTTTTCATAAATTACAGTTTACGTTTACGTTTTGATTCTGCAAAACTGTCTTCTGCGCTTTTACGAACGAAGTTTCTAAGTTCAGATCCCTTTAAAATTGCGTTTAGACATAAACTGTGCAAACTGTGTTTAGACGTAAAACTGTGTTTTAGATGTAAAACTACGTTTAGACGTAAAACTGTGTTTAGACGTAAAACTGCGTTTAGACGCAAACTGCACTGCGCTTAGACGCAATCTGATCTTAGACGCAAACTGCGCTTAGACGCAAACTGCGCTTAGACGCAATTTGCATTTAGACGCAAACTGCATTTAGACGCAAACTGCTTAAACTGCGCTTAGACGCAAACTGTGTTTAGACATAAACTGCACTTAATCATAAGTATTCTTAGAATCGGCTTTTGCATCAAAATAGTTTTTATCAAACGAACGCAGCTTTCGTTTTTAATCGCTGAAAGATTTCCGCTGCACTAATTCACCCCCCCCTCTTAGTGCTCTCGATCCTAACAATTGATATCAGAGCGGGGTTTTTCTCATTTTGGATTTACACCCGAGAGAAATGGCTCTTCATAGCTTTCAAGAGGGCTTTTCGGTCTTTCGTCCACCGTTCTTTAACAGATTGGACTACACTTATTGGAAAACTCGAATGAGAGTTTTCTTGATTTCTCTGAATCTGGATTTATGGAATATCGTTGAAAACGGTTTTCAACTTCCCTCTAAACCGATGAACGAATGGTCGGATTTAGAGAAGAAGTATTTTTCTTTAAATGCAAAGGCTATGAATGCCTTATTTTGCGCTTTGGACAAAAATGAGTTCAATCGGGTTTCTTTGTGCGAAACGGCTTTCGATATTTGGCGCGCTCTTGAAATCACGCACGAGGGAACTAGTAGAGTCAAAGACTCGAAAGTTAATATTTTACTGCATGATTTCGAGCTTTTTCATATGAAACCAAGCGAAACCGTTGTTGACATGTACACCCGTTTTACGGATGTCGTCAATGGTTTAAAATCACTTGGTAAAAGCTTTTCGGATTTTGAACTCGTTAACAAAGTTTTGCGCTCACTTTCTAAAACTTGGGATTCAAAAGTAACTGCTATTCAAGAATCGAAAAACTTGAACCAATTTCCCCTTGAAGAACTAATTGGTTCATTGATCACATATGAAATGACGTGCAATGCACGTGAAGAACTTGAGAACCACCTTCCAAAGAACATGAAGGATTTGGGACATAGAACATTTGAAGACCACTCGAGCATAAGCTCAAGTGATGGTGAACTTAAACTACAAATGAAACAAAAATTAAAAAGTAAAAAGAATGGAACTACTTGCTTTGAACGCAAGAAGAAGAACAAAAATTGGGATGAATCGAGCTCCTCCGAAGACGAGGAGAAAATCAACAAAGGCGAGGTGGCAAACTACGCCTTTACGCCTTTCAACGCTGAGGTAATCAAAATGCCTTTAATTTACTTTGAAATTACATGATGCTTAAAGCATTTTTCTTTTTTTATTTAATTTTCTTGAAAATCACATGTTTAATAATTTTATAATGAAAATACAAACAATTAGGAATCATGCTTATCATTCTAGTAATTTTAAAAATAATCATGAAAATTGCATGTTTATGATAAACAAAATGATTGTGATTAAAAATACCTTATGAAATCATGCTATATGTGGTTGAGAAGTAATAATGTGTATCATGTTGATTTCCATTGTTATTTCTCGATTTTGAGTATATGAAATCATGCTTAATTTGAAGTTATGATTAATGAGTATATATTTTTTATGTATGATGATTCTTGATTATCGATTTTCATGATAATAACAGTGGCTTTAAAAATTTGATGCATGTTTTCATAAATGAAAAGGCATGCTAACATGAAATCTCATCACCCAATTATTTCTTTTTCAATATCCCTCAAGTGATGATATGGATGCATGAGATATTCATGAATTTATTTTGATGTATGCAAATGAAAAGCTTCGATCATGCATGGTAGGATGCAATGTGACAAATTAATACCATGATGATTTGAAATATTTACGATTTGGAATGATGCATATGCTTTTTATTATGATAATGTATGATGTGTATCATGAATGCTTAAAAAAATTAAATAAATAAATGTTTATATCATGTTAGATGGTTTTACATATTATGCATGATAAGCTATACTGATGAGTGAAACAATGATTGAAATAATATGAATGATGATTTGGAATCATGCATATAATAATGAGTTTATATGTTTTGAAAATGTGCATGTTTTAATTTGAAGATATAATGATGCACAAATGAGATTGATACTAACCTTTGTCATGATTTAAAAATTGATGTAAAGGGTTTTTCCCTTCTTTTTGACAATGACAAAAGGGGAGATAGCTAGCTTGCACAATTCAAGAAGAAAGCAAAAATTGCACTTCTCAAAAGAGAAGAAATTGCTATCTTGAACATCACCAAGAAGTGCTATCTTGCAAATCTCAAGACACACAAATGCAATCATGCAAAATTTGTAATTTTGCACATCATTAAAATTTATGATGCTTTGGTGATTATGCATGTTATAAAATGTTATAAAATTCACTAGCTTGCATGATGTAGAACTTAGCTATATTGAACATCACCAAGGAATGCTATCTTGCCTATCTCAAGAAGCAAAAAGTTAACTTGCACATCTAGCAAAACATATATTTCAAGAAGCAAGAGTTGCTTTCCTGAACATCTCAAAATTGCTAGCTTGCGGGCCTTAAAATGTAGAAATTTTTTGCTAGCTTATATTTGGTAAACTTGCTATCATACTACCATGATGATGAGCATGCCTTATCTTCATGATTATATTTGAAAAACTATGGCAAAAATATGTCCGAATGATTAAACGTGTTAAAATTATTTTTCGGACTTTTTTTGATCGAATGATCAAATCACTTGATTGCCATAATGATTTTACACAATTACTTGCCATGATTACATGTTGGATATTATGTGCTTGAATAAAAAAATTTTCATGATAATAAGCATGTTTTACCTTCATGATTGTAATTGAATATCTCTAGTAAAACCCTGTCCGAATGTATGAAAGTGTCAAATTTCATTTTCGGATTTTCTTGATCCTAACAATTGGATTTTCTTGATCCTAACAATTGGATTTTCTTGATACATTATCCTCTTCCGAACTTAACAAGCATATGTCATATCAAGTTTAATTCACATCATTGATGTTTGACATATGGAATCATCTAGCAAATGCACTTATCATGTGAAAAATATTTTTCGAGAAACATATTTGATGATTCCCTCTTATAAAAGGAAGATATTTTTACATACAAGGATTTGACTCACTTACATATCTTAATCATTGCAAAAATGAAGTGTGCTTTAATATCTTATTGATTTGAACTTCACATATGGCTTTCCTCCTTCATGTAAAAAGATAACAAATAAAAAGGAAGAAGCAATAAAAGCTATCTCCATGTCATGTTTTCCTCGAGATGTTTGCATAATTGGTATCCTATCACTCATTGTTGGAAAATGACATGAACCAACTTATGGCATCGCACTTATATTTAAAATTTGCTTATATCGTTCTCCTTGTTGTTGATGACAAAGGGGGAGAAATATATAAATTGATACTATGAGTGCCATATTTGAAGAATATGAATAGATGTCATGAATGCCATATTATGATGAGATATCAAAAGCAGCATTCATATGAATAGGTGCTATGAATGTCATATCATGTTAAGATATCAAGAACTTGAATCGTAATTTTACATATTGATATCTTACCATTTAATAATAGCAAACTTGCATGATGGTAACAATAGATATTATGTTTTTCATGCAATGAGTTAAACTTACATCACAAACACTTGATTGTGGTATTTCTCCTTTTTGTTGATGACAAAGGGGGAGAAGTATGTTGATGACATGACATGTTATGCATAAGTTTATGATGACATGTTGCTTGGATTTTTGAATCCAAGAGTTTCTATCAATATGGCATATTGATAGGGGGAGTTTGTTTAAACTCTGGGAGTTAAGGCTAACTCCGTTTATGATGACATGTTGCTTAGATTTTTGAATCTAAAAGTTTCTATCAATATGGCATATTGATAGGGGGAGTTTGTTTAAACTCCAGGAGTTAAGTTTAACTCCGTCATCAAGTGGTTGTCATCATCAAAAAGGGGGAGATTGTTGAATCTCGTATTTTGATGATGAAACTACTTGATATATGTTTATGATTTAATCTACGTTTTGAGTGACGCAAGATGCTTCGATCTGGATGAGACAATTAAAGCAGGAAAATCATGTTGTGCCGGAGGAACATGTCAGAAGATTGGACGTCGGGCCGGTGGATCGGTCGACGTATCGACAGAAGGCTTCGGGTCGTGGACTCGGGCATTAGGCCAAGAAGAGCGGGTATTGTGCCAAGGATATCGGAGTTGCGGAGCCAACTGGTCGATTGGGCAATAGGCCGCAGGAAAGGACGATGCGCCGAAGAATCGGACGAAGCGTCGAGGGACCAATGATATGCCGGACAACTTGGTTAATTGCTTAGGATTAATTGTCTCGATCGAAGTTTTGTTTACATGTGCAGGATTAACTACGATGAAAGTAAGACATGCAGCAGGAGTTGCGCCAGAGTCATGACAATGATCACGTTGGGAGTTCGAGAGCTCGACGGAAGTTCGGACAATCGTCGGAGGTTCTACGGGAACAAATCCGAGAAGTCCAGAAGCTTGCCAAAGGAGCTCGTCGGAACTTTCCAAGTGGATCATCGCAGTCTAGGAGTTTGCCGGAAGTCCGCAGGAGCATCACCGAGGGTTCATCGGATGATCGACGAAAGTTCGCCGAAAACTCGCCGGAAGAAGCGATTGATGCACCGAAGCAAAGCTGCAGAAATTATCTTAGATCTAATCATAGTTAGCATGTTGATTAAGTTGGAAAATAGGAGGTGATCCCATTAGCTTAATCTTGGGGCAATTGGGCCCCTGAAAGACTGAAATTGGGCCGAATGGAGCTAACCATTCGGACCCTGATTGCACTAGGAGGTGCAACCGCCTAAGCCAGGAGGTGGCACCGCCTGGGCTAAGCCTCCCAGCGAGACTGGGCGGTGCAACCACCCCAGCCAGGAGGTGGCACCGCCTGAGCTCAGTCTTCGAGCTAGACTGGGCGGTGCAACCTCCCTGACAGAGAGGTGGCACCACCTGAGCTCGGTCTTCGAGCTCTGGTAGAGAGGTGCAACCGCCTCAGTCAAGAGGTGGCACCGCCTGGGGCTCAGTCTCCGAGCCAGACTCAAGCGGTGCTGCTAGTCATAGGTGCCCAGCAAGCCAATCACGTGAGTGATGGCACGTGTGACTTGATACAGAATCTTTTTGCTTATTATATTTTGGCGTATATCACTTTATAACTATTGCATAAATGCATATATATATTGTGATGTCCTTGGATTTGTGCAATGGGAATCGGATCGTGATGAGATCACGATAATGAGATCGATTCACTTTTAAACCCATATCCTAAATAATCCCGGTCATAGGTTACTCGAGAGGGACATCGTGATAACCAGATAGACTGGTGTGCTGTATACCCGTCCATATGATGGATGCAGCTGGTCTCATAGCTGCTCGTGTAGGGACACTAGGGATACAGTACAGGTGCTCATTGGAGAATGAGTTCACTGATTGATCCGCTTACGGAATGCTGGATGGTTGATGATGCCTTATTGTCAGACAGTGATTCCGTAGTCCTAGTGGTGTATCTGGTCCTTAGACTTGAGACACCAAGGATGTCCTGTATGAGTGCTCCACTCTTTGATACCAGACTTATAGGTTTGGCTGTCCCCAGATCTAGTACAGCTGGTCATTGGGAGTGGTAGTCGACCTTACGAGGGCTATTGAGTGTCAATAGAGGATCATCCACTCTCGATGTCATGAGAGGAATATCCTATGTGTTCTTGCTCAGACAAATCCCTGGCCAGGGTCATTCGGGTTGAGAGAGAAAGAGTTCTCCGGGAGAATCCGATTAGAGCGAGACTCGAGTAGAAACCGTATGGGTCTGACAGCACCATGCTCGATATACGGTCTCTGGGATATTAGATGGATGAGGGACTATAGGTACATGGTAACTGAGGACAGACAGGTCCAATGGATTGGATTCCCCTGTATCGTCTGGGGACTACGGCGTAGTGGCCTAGTACGTCCGTAGTCGATGAGTCGAGTGAATTATTACAGAGATAATAATTCACTGAGTTAGAAGGAGTTCTGACAGGTATGACTCACGGCCAGCTCGATATTGGGCCTAGAGGGTCACACACATATGGTAGGCATTGCGATGAGTAGAGGTTCGGATATGAGATATCCGACGGAGCCCTTGTCTTATTGGATGCAGATCTAATACCCACTAGGGAAGGACCCATTAGGGTTTGACACGGGATCTTTATAAATAGGAGGGATTCATAGCCTCATAGGCTAGAGTCTTTGCTTGCCTTTCCTATTCTCCTCTCCCTCTCCACCTCAGAGTAGGCCTGGAGATTTGAGGAGCGTCGTCGCAACCCTGCTGTGTGGATCACCGCTAGAGAGGAGGACGCTTGACCTCCTTCACCCTCTCCTAAGGATCTGCAAGGAAACAGGGATATACGATCTCCCTAGGTAACACAATCTCTATACGCAGTTGTGTTTTGCGGATTTTTTGCGCACCAATCTTCGCACGACGACGAACATCTTTTTGGGAATCGGGGATTTTGTTTTCTTGTTCTTCCGCTGCGCATGTGATGTCGCCCCCAAATGATTTCCCAACAGGTGCAACCGCCCCTGACACAGAGGTGCAACCGCCTGGGCTCAGTCTTCGAGCTCTGCCAGGCGGTGCAACCTCTCCAGTCAGGAGGTGCAACCGCTTGATCCCGGAATTCCGGGATTTCATCGTTTTGAGCTCCAAATTTGAATTGGGTTGGGGCCTATAAATACCCCACCCATTCAGCACTAAAAAGATACAGACCTACATCGAATTCTTGATCTTTTCTGTGATTATAAGAGCTCAAATTTGTGTAAAGTCCTAAAGTTCTCCTCTTTCTATTCTTCAAGTCTTGAGTTGTAAAGAGAGGAGAGAAAGGTCCTGTAAGGGCTGTCTCCTGAGCCCATCAAAAGGATTGAATTTGTAAAAGGGCAATTGGCCTTCGCCTATTGAAGGAAGGCCTCTAGTTGACGTCGGTGACCTCGTCGGTGGAGGAAGCCAAAAGTGGAGTAGGTCAAGACTGACCGAACCACTCTAAATCTCTGGTTTGCGTTTATTTTGAGCACTTTATCATTACTGCAAACCTCCTACATAGCTACTGCTCTTTGTGCCTTTACGTACAAGTTTCTAAGTGCTGATCTTTCCGAATCTGCATTCAGACGTAAATCGGTGTTTTCATACATTACAGTTTACGATTACGTTTTGATTCTGCAAAACTGTCTTCTGCGCTTTTACGAACGAAGTTTCTAAGTTCAGATCCCTTTAAAACTGCGTTTAGACGTAAACTGCGCAAACTGTGTTTAGACGTAAACTGTGTTTTAGACGTAAACTACTTTTAAACGTAAAACTACGTTTAGACGTAAAACTACGTTTAGACGCAAACTGCGTTTAGACGTAAAACTACGTTTAGACGTAAAACTGCGTTTAGACGCAAACTGCGTTTAGACGTAAAACTACGTTTAGACGTAAAACTGTGTTTAGACGTAAAACTGCGTTTAGACGCAAACTGCACTACGCTTAGACGCAATCTGATCTTAGACGCAAACTGCGCTTAGACGCAAACTGCGCTTAGACGCAATCTGCATTTAGACGCAAACTGCGTAAACTACGCTTAGACGCAAACTGTGTTTAGACATAAACTGCACTTAATCATAAGTATTCTTAGAATCGGCTTTTGCATCAAAATAGTTTTTATCAAACGAACGCAGCTTTCGTTTTTAATCGCTGAAAGATTTCCGCTGCACTAATTCACCCCCCCCCCCCCCTCTTAGTGCTCTCGATCCTAACAGATACAAGAACACATAATAAGAGATCTTGATTCATAAAATATTTCGAGTTATAATTCCAAGAATTCAAGATCATGTTATAGATAAGATTTATTTAAATTCAAATTGTCAAATCATCAAAATCATTTTCAAGAGATTCATAAAAAATATAAATAGATTCATTAATCTCTTTTTGAAAAATCGATAAGATAGAGAAAAAGAAATTTTCAAGAAAAATGCTTTCCTCTTTTTAGTTGTTTCAATTCATGTGATTTATTTTATACAAGCATGCCTTTTTCATTTATGCCAAATAAAAATATGCATCATTGTTTAAAAGCAAGGTTTATCATGACAAAGATCAATAAGCCATACATCACAAAGATCATCATGCATAATTTCAAAATACAAACTCATTAAGCATGATTTCAAATCATCATTCATAATTAAATCATTAAACATGGTACCAAAACTTTTAACATTTTTATTATGTCTTGCATCATTATGCATCATTAAATCATCAAACATGATTTCATTAAATATAAAGCATTTTCAGTCAAAATCAAAAAGCAATACGGAAATCATCAAGATACACATTATTACTTTAGTAAATATAAAATATTTTCAATCAAAATCATTTTGTTTGTAATGTATTTTTCTTTTTAAATGAATCTAACTTTTCATGCTTAGTGCTGGAAGTTATCATGCAATTGTCATACTCGAATTTTTTTAATTTTTTTTAAATCACTAGCATGATAATTTTTGTAAATTTTTTAAAATTTTTTATTAACTAATTTAAAAAATAACTCATGAAAAGCATCAAGTAATTTCAAAATAAAGTAAAGGTGTTTTATTTACCTCATCATCGAAAGTCATTAATATGTAGTTCGCCACATTGTCTTTGTTGGTTTGATTCTCATCTTCACAAGTACTCGATTTGTCCAATGTCGCATTGAATCTCTTCTTCTTCTTTAACTATTTTTTCTTTTTAAGTTCATTTTTATTCTTTAATTCTTGTTTCAAGATGTTTTTAAGCTTTATTGTAAGGAGTTCAAGGTCGTCATCATCATCACTTGACTCATCACTCAAGTGGTATTCTATTGTTCGAAATGCTAAATCCTTCCTATTTTTTGAAAGGTAGTTCTCATGTTCATCATGTGCATTGCACGTTATTTCATATATCATCAATGAACTAATAAGTTCTTCAAGTGAAAAATTATTGAGATCTTTTGCTTTTTGTATTACCATTATTTTAGGGTCCCAACTTTTTGGAAAAGATCTTAATATCTTGTTAACAAGTTCAAAACATGAAAAACATTTGTTAAGAGCTTTTAAACTATTGACGACATCCGTAAAATGGGTGTACATATCAATAATATTTTCGCTTGGCTTTATTTAAAATAATTTAAAATTATATATCAAAATATTTATTTTAGAGTCTTGAATTCTATTAGTGCTTTCGTGTGTCATTTCAAGTGTGTGTCAAATCTCATAAGTCATTTCATAAGTCGAAATACGATTAAACTCATTTTTATCCAAAGCGCAAAATAAAGCATTCATAGCTTTCGCATTTGAAGAAAACGATTTTTTTCTAAAAGTCATTCCATTCATTCATAGGTTTAGAGGGGGTTCTCTCATCCAAGTTTTCCAATAAGTGCAGTCCGTCCCATTGAACATGGGAGGATGAATAATAGAATAACCATCTTGAAAGCCGAAAAGAGCCATTTCTCTTAAGTGTTAAACCAAATGAGAAAAGAATGTAGCTCTGATACTAACTATTAGGATCGAGTCGACTACTAAGAGGGGGAGGTGAATTAGTGTAGCGGATAAAATTATATCGGTTCGAAAATATTTCGTTCAATTAAAACCAATTTCGGAAAGATGTTAACTTGAAACACATTCGTAAGAGTGTGTGGCTAAAGTAATGAGGAAGTATGATAGTAGTAATAAATGTAAATAGCAAAACAAAAATACAAACCAAATTTTATAGTGGTTCAGTCGTCGTGACCTATATCCACTCCCGATTCCTCTTCCGTCGATGCCACCGACATCCACTAACGGTCTTTCCTCAATAGGCAAAGACCAATCACCTTCTTACAACTCTATTATCCTTTTGATAAGCTCAGGAGAGAACCTTGCACCTCTCTTTTAAAGCTAGACCTCTCTTCTCCCTTTAGAAGAACTCTCTAAATACTAGGAAGAAGGGACTCTACTCTTCAAGAGATATTGTAATTTTTACTTAAGGATTCTTCCCCTTTTAAACTCACTTTCTTACTTTTCTAAGTAGGAAAGAGTGGGGTATTTATAGGCCATAAATGGATTCAAATTTGGAGCCCAAAATTTAAATCCCTGATATTTTGGGGTACGGGTGGTACCACCACTCAGTTTGGCAGTACCACTCAGTGTTCGTCACTAGACGGTATCACCGCTTGACAGCCTCGGAGATTGAGTTTTTTGAGTTTTCCAAATCATAAGTAGTTCCACCGCCTGACCCAACTTTTTGGTCACTGAATAGACCTCCCAATGAGCCCAAATCAGTCCTAATTTAGGCTCAATTGGCCCATAATTGAGTTAGCATGATTACTCCAAAATCTAACTCAATTAGCCCCCTAAACTACTTCGATCATAGACAAATGGTTACAAAGCATGAATTCTTTGTCCGGCATGTCATTGGTTCATCGACGCTTCGTCTAATCCTTCGGAGCATCGTCCTCTTTTGCGGCCTTTTGCCCAATCGACATGTTGACTCCATAACTCTGATCTCCTTGGCGCAATGTCTGCTTCTTCGGCCTAATGCTCGAATTCATAGCACGAAGCTTTCTGCCGACACGTCAACCGATCCTCCAGCCCGATGTCCAATCTTCTGACATGTTCACTCCTGCCCAATTTCCAATTCCTCATACTTTAATCAATTTACCTCTCCTTGATCGAAGCTAGTCCTGTGTCACTCAAAATGCAGATTAGATCATAAACTCATCAATTGATTTCATCATCAAAATATGAGATTCAACAATTGGATATCCAATAAGCCCCTGAATTATTAGATCTTATGGATGAGATCCAATAAGAGCCTATGAGAGAGTATTAGATAGAGATCCACCAATCTAAGAGGCTTGGGTAGGTGGATGGAGATCCAATACTCAATATGGAGGATCCATTAAGGTTAAGTTGATAGGAGACCTCTATAAATAGGAAGGTTTCAATAGTTTATATGTTAGAGATTTTTGCTTCCTCTCCTATTTTCCTCCTCCTCTCAACCTAGATCAGGCCTAGAGTTTTGAGGAGCATCATTGTAGCCCTACTGTGTGGATCACCGCTAAAGAGGAGGACGCTTGACCTCCTTCACCCTCTCCTAGAGATCTACAGGGATTCAGGGATATATAATCTCCCTAGGTAACATAATCTATCTCACACATGATTTTCTATTTCATGGATTTTTATGTGCCAATCTTCGCACGATGATGAACATATCTTTGGGAATTGGGGATTTTATTTTTTGTTCTTCCACTATGCATGTGATGTCGCCCCCCTAAGATTTTCCAACATCTGTAATATCTGATCTCCTTAGTGCAAAGTCTGATTCTTCCAGCACGATACCCGAACGACACGAAGTCCTTTTGCCGACACGTCGACCAATCTTCTAACATGTTTAACTCCTGCCCAACATTTGATTCCTCTTGCTTCAATCAATTTGCCTTTCCTTGATTGAAGCTAGTCCTATGTCACTCAAAACGTAAATTAGATCACAAACCCATGAATTGATTTCATCATCAAAATTCGAGATTCAACAATCTCCCTCTTTTTGATGATGATAACCAATTGATGATGGAGTTTCAACCAAACTCCCCCTATCAATATGCCATATTGATAGAACCTTTAAATTCAAAAAATCATGTAATATTTTAAAACATAAAAGTACATCATACCATGCATGATTCAACTCATCATCATATCTTCTTCCCCTTTGTCATCAACAAAAAGGGGAAGTGTATCTTGCAAGTTTTTGAGATATGCATATTTTACAACATACAAGCTAGTAACAATTTTGAGTTATGCAAATTTATAAATTTTGCTTCTTGAGATGTGTAAGTTTGCACTTTTGCTTCTCTCGAGATGTGCAAGATAGTAAATTCTTTCTTTTCTTGCAAGCTATTAATTTGCTTTTTCTTGAAATGTGCAAGCTAGCAAATTCTTTGCTTCCTTTTACGACATGCAAGCTAGCAAGTTCTTGAGAATGTAAAGTTTAGCAAAATTTTTTCTTCTCTTGAGATAGCAACTTTTTGCTTCTCTTTACAATGTGTATGCTTGTAAGTTTTCTCTCCTTGAAATATGCAAGCTAGCAATATTTTCTCCTCCTTTGTCATTGTCAAATGGAAGAATACAATGGTACAAAATTTTTCTTTTTACATCAATTTTTAGATTATAATAAATATTAATAACAATGATAAGTTTACATCAATATTTCAATCATCAAAAATAAAATATAAAATCATGAATACTAAAAGATCATGAGTCATTTTTGATAAATCTCCTCTTTAGTAAATAACAAAAAAAAATCTTAGGAGATGAAATAGTCAATATTTTCAAAGGTAATCTTATGTTATAAATTTTGAGAAATCAAGAGAAAATTTTGAATAAACATTCTCGTTAGTAAAACGAAGGAACTATAATGAACGATATTGATTTATATACAAATCTCAAGTTATAATTATCAAGATCATTGTTTGTTTACATAATTCTCCTCTTTAGTAAAAGAAGGAATCATAAAAAAATCTTGATTCATAAAAAATTCAAGTTATGATTATGAGAAATCAAAAGAGAAACCATGATTCATTTGGATAAATCTCAATAAGAAGGAATAATACGAGAACACATAATAAGATATCTTGATTCATAAATGATTTCAAGTTATAAATCTTGAGAAATCAAGACCATGATTTCGATAAAAATTATTAAATTCAAATCATCAAAATCACTTTCATAGTTCACAAGATTCATAACATAAATAGATTCATTAATCTCTTATTAAAAATTTTAATAAGCTTTTGGGGATAGAGTCATTTTTAAGAAAAATAATGCATTCCTATATGTGATTGATTTCATGCCATTGTTTTCTAAGCCAAAACCATGCATTATCGTTTAAACCCAAAAAACATGCATTATCATGAAAAATCATCATGATCAATAGTATGACATTAAAACATCTTCGTATAAAAGATTCAATTTGTTAATAATCATTTTAATTCCGATGGTCTTTCTTTTGTTATTGTTTATTGTAGTAATGCATTTTCCTTCTGAAGTGAATCTAACTTTTCATACTTAGTGCAAGGAATTAACATGCAATTGTCATGCTCAATTTTTTTTAATTTTTTAAAATCATTAGGAAGAGAAGCATGATCCCCCTTTGTTTCTAAATTTTATATACTAATTTGAAAACAACTCATGAAATGCATCAAGTAATTTCATAGAAAAGTAAAGGGGTTTTAGTTGAGTTACTTACCTCATTGTCGAAAGCCACCAAGACGTAGTTCGCCACCTCTTCTTTGTTAGTTTGTTTCTTATCTTTGGATGCACTTGAATCGTCTCAAGTCACATTGGATGATTTCTTCTTCTTTTGTAGCTTCTTCTTCACTTGTGGACGTTCGCTTTTGAAGTGCCTCGACCGATTACATTCATAGCAAGCTGTTTTGTCTTTTTAAGTTTATTTTTATTCTTAGATTCTTGTTTTGTAAGCTTCTTTAATTTTATTGTGAGGAGTTCAAAGTCATCATCACTTAAGCTTTCACTCAAGTTATCTTCTTTTGTTCTAAATGCCAAATCCTTCATGTTCTTTGAAAGGTTGTTCATCATGTTCATCATGTGCCTTGCACGTCATTTTATATGTCATCAATAAACCAACAATAAACCAATGAGTCCTTCGAGTGAAAAATTATTTAAGTTTTTTGTCTCTTATATTGTAGTTAATTTTGAATCCTAACTCTTTGGAAGGGATCTTAGAATCTTGTTTATAAGTTCAAGATTAGAAAAATATTTGTCAAGAGCTTTTAAACCATTGACAACATCCATAAAACAAGTGTACATATCAATAATGGTTTCGCTTGGCTTCATTCAAAATAATTCAAAATTATGCATCAAAAGATTGACTTTAGACTCTTTTGTTAGATTATGTTGCCCTATTTAATTAAGCAAGATATATTATAGATATGATTGGATTTTGATATGATTATTGACCAATAGGAAAGAAGTTCATATTATAATAGGATTCCTTAAGGGATGCCCTTAATGAGAGGAACTCTCATAATAACTTATCTTAGACCCTCTACTCTTGCCTATAAATAGACAAGACCTTTAGGGGCTAAAAAGATGCATCTCAACGTAGTTGAGAGATTAAGATTTTTCTCTCAATCTCCCTCTCCCTAATCCATCAAATCTAAGTGATCCTGTGAAAGGATAGGAAGAGAGAAGAAGGATCTAGTTCTCCTTTCAGATTAATATCTCAGATCGGGTGCTTATAGATCAGATAAGATTTATTCTTCTAAACAACTATAAAAGGTATACATCATAATGTTGTTTAATCTAATTTTATTTGATTTCAATCCTTGCATAAAAGTTTTTTCGCATTACAAATAGCATGATTGTAGATTTTATGCTAACAATTGGTATCAAAACATAAGTTCTTGAGATTAAATATATTAGATATATTATTTTTATTTATGATGCATAAATGATCCATATTCTCCAATGATCACAAAGCAACAATGGTCGCCACCAACCTTGTTGCGTACAGCCAGCGAATCCACTACACTGGGCAGTGTGCGCGTCGCAACACAATAAGCAATGGTCGTACGCGGGCAGCATCACGCCCATGCGGTGGTCGCGCGAGGGTAGACAGCCGCCCAGACGGCGGCCGCGCACAGGCAGGAGCCGCGCACTGGCGGCGGTCGAGCGCGGCAGCCACACGCGGGCAGGAGCTGCACACCGGCGGCGGTCGTGCGCGGCGGCGGTCGTGCGCAGCGACCACGTGTGGCAGGAACCTCCCACGGCAGCCGCGCGCAGGTAACGGCAATGCTGCGGCGGCAACAGCCATGAGCCGACAGCGGCGTGGTAGCGCCGCACACGCGAAGGCGACGGCGCTACAGATCAGATTTTTGGGAAAAATTATAGTTTTGCCTTAGGGTTTCCCTTTGATCAAATTATAGCTTTACCCTTCTGTATTTATTAATATCCTTTAATTATTTGGACATATTTACATTTTTACTCTCAAGGCTAGTTTTGCCAAATTATAGTTTTGCCCTATATAAATTTCATAATTTCAATTTATGTCCTGTCAATATATTTACAGTTTTTACCCTTATGAAATTGAGAATTCTAATTTATATTTTTAATTTAAAATTAATAAATCTGATTTATTATAATTGTGATTGAATTTGATTATGATTATATTTTTGGTTATTTGATTGGATTTAATTTTTGATTAAAAAAAACTATAAATTACAGTTTACTTTTATAGTTTTCTCATGTGACTTATTGATTATATTTTTGTTGAATCTCGGATTTTGATAATGAAATCAATTGGTTAAGTGTTTGATCTAATCTATATGTTGAGATAAGTGTGTCGGATTAACTACGATAGTAGTAAGGCATAAAACAGATGTGGGGCCGGAGTCAAAGATCGGACAATACGTCGAAGATTCGGACGATGTGCTGGAAGTTTGTCGGAAGCTTACCGAGAGTTCATCGGGAGTTCGCCAAAAGATTGCCGAAAGAACAATCGACATACCAGACAGAGATTGCTTGTTTAAATGTCTCAATTATCATAGTTAGACCTTAAGTTGAGTTAGGATTGGGAGGGATTCCTACTAACTCAATTAAGGGCCAACTAGGCCCTTTACAGGACTGAACTGGGCCGGTTGAATAGCCCATTCATCACCTGAAGTCATGGCTGGCGGTGGCATCGCTTGGTGACTCAATCTCCTAAGTGGTCTAGGCAGTGGTACCGCCAGAGCTTAGTCTCCGAGCTTTTTCAGGCAGTCGTACAGCTTAGACTTAGCGGTGATACTACCCAGTGTCAGTCTGTAGGTGGCAGTACCACCCAATAATTGTGGTGGTACCATCAGTACACCAAAAATCTAAGATAAGACACTTTTTGGCTCCAATTTTGAAGCCATTGGGGCCTATAAATACCTCACCCTTTTCTGCATGAAAGGGCACGAAAGTATGAAAAATATTTTGAAGTCTTGGGTGACAAAAGTGTTATAAAAGTGCTAAAAGTCCTCCTCCCTTTCTAGTATTGTGATCATTCAAGAGAGGTGTGAACCTTGTAACGGTTATCTCCTAAACCCGTGAAAAGGAGAAAGCACTGTAAAGAGGGTGGTTGGTCTTCGCCTATTGAAGGAAGACCATTAATAGACGCTGGTGACCTTAACAGAGGAGGAATTAGAAGTGGATATATGTCACAATGACCGAACCACTATAAATTCTGGTGTGCTCATTTCTATTTTACTTTTTACTACTGCTATTATTTTCTAAGTTAATTGCTAGTTCATTTACTCTAAAGTCAAATACTTTCCGAAATTTATTTTCAACGAACGAATATCTTACAAAATCGACGATTTTTCCACTACACTAATTCACCCCCCCCCCCCCCCCCCTCTTAGCACCGCTCTTGATCCTAACAATTGGTATCAGAGCAAGGTCACTCTCATTTGGTTTAAAACCTAAGAGAGATGGCATTTGCTGACAACTAAGAGGGTCATTCAATTACATATCCACCCATGTTCAATGGGATGGATTATATATATTGGAAGACTAGAATGAGGATTTTTCTAATTTCTATAGATTTTGAGTTATGTAACATTGTGGAAAATGGCTTTCAAAAGTCTTCTATTCCAATGAACAATTAGAATGAGTTGGAGAAGAAGACTTTCACTTTAAATCCCAAGGCTATGAATGCCTTGTTGTTAGAACCCTTGCAGATTCTAAACTTGGGGTTGATCTCTTTAGGGGATCGGCCTCCTTGGAACTCTATAGGGGTTCCTCCCTCCAAGTTGCTGCTCAAAGGCTGCAGAAAAGATTCATCTATTGCTTATCAAAAGAGAAGGAATACATGGCTATTTATAGGGCTTATAAACCCTAACTCCTAATAGGATTCCTACTTAAGACTCTCACTTCTAACCAACTCCTAATAGGACTCCTACTCAAGACTCCTATTCCCTTACAACTCCTAATTCTTCTCTAAGAAAAAACCTCCTATATGAATGTCCCTCTCAATTAGGACTCTCCTAGCCAGAGTCATAACAGAATGTCCCTCTCAATTAGGACTCTCTTAGCTAGAGTCCTAATTGAGAGGGAACCGGGTCTTCAGCTCCTTATATGGTTCCCATGTGGCGTCTTCAGGTGGTAGATTATTCCAATGCACTAGTACTTCAGTAGAGGGATGTCGGCGACGCATCACGATCCTACGATCGAGGATAGCTTGTGGTTGGGCTTGAATAACTCCATCCTCAGTTGTGTTGGGCAACTTGGGCTTTAGGCATGATACGTGGAAGACAGGGTGAATTTTAGCATCCTCAAGTAATTTAAGTCTGTACGCCACGGCTCCAATACGCTCTGTGATCTGATAGGGCCCATAAAAACGTGGGGACAGCTTCATGGAGGCTCGAGTGTTGATAGAGAGTTGCTTGTATGGTTGTAGGCGAAGATAAACCCAATCTCCCACTGAAAATTCTCTTTCACTTCGTCGTGTGTCGTCTTGCGCTTCATTCTGGCTTGAGCGGTAGAGAGATTATCTTTTAACAATTGTAAGAGTTTGTCCCTATCAATCAATTCTTGGTCAACCTGATCTACCTTGGCCGAGCCAATTACATACTTTGGAATCACAAGGGCTGGTCGACCATATAATGCTTCATAAGGGGCACATTTTGTAGATGAATGATATGTAGTATTATACCACCATTCGGCTCAGGGAAGCCATTTTGCCCACTCTTTTAGTCGGTCGCTAGCGAAACACCGGAGGTACGTCTCTAAGCACCTATTTACCACCTCTGTTTGGCCGTCAGTTTGTGGATGATACGCTGTGCTCATCTTGATTTTGGTGCCTTGAACTGAAATAACTCGATCCAAAATTTACTAGTGAAGATCCTGTCACGATCACTTATGATGGACCTTGGCATCCCATGTAGTTTAACAATATTTTCTATGAAAATCTGGGCAATACTAGCAGTAGTGTAGGGATTTCTCACAGCACAAAAATGAGCATATTTCGTGAGTCGATCAACCACCACGAGAATCGTGCTTTTACCTTTGGAAGATGGCAGCCCTTCAATGAAGTCCATGGAGATGTCCGTCCACACTGAGTCTGGTATGGGTAGTGGTTGTAGCTTCCCTAGATTTGCCACAGTTTCACCCTTGTGCTGTTGACATACATCACATTGTGCCACATATTCAGCAATAATTTTGCTCATCTCTCTCTAATAAAAATTTTTCTTCACACTTTTGTAGGTTCTTAGGATTCCAGAGTGCCCTGCTGAAGGTATGGAGTGCATTTCATGCAAGATGATTGCGATGCAAGGGGAGTTAGGTATAAGCACAATGCGACCTTTGTAGCGTAGATCCCTCGAATCCCAGGTGTAGTGGGCTATTGCACTTGGATCCTCCTCCAATTTTTTTATGATGTTGCTGATCTCTGGATCCTTCTTCCATTCTTCCCTAATGTCCTCGAGGAGACCAGTGGTAGGAAGGGAGATGGCTAAAACCTTAGCTTGTTCAGGTAGCCGTGAGAGTGCATCTGTAACAACGTTTTCTTTTCCCTTTTTGTAAATAATTTCATAATCAAATCCAAGAAGTTTGGTTACCCATTTTTGCTGCTCAGGGGATGATATCTTTTGCTCCAAAAAGTACTTGAGGCTTTTATGGTCAGTTTTAATTTGAAATCGCCGGCCGATCAGGTAGGGTCTCCACCTCGTTACTGCGTGTACAATGGCAAGCATCTCCTTATCATATATTGACATGTTTTAATGGGAGGGAGATAATGTTTTGCTAGTGTATGTGAGTGGTCGACCATTCTGCATGAGAACGACTCCAATTCCGACTCCAGATGCGTCGGTTTCAATGATGAAGGGTCTATTGAAATCTGGTAGCACAAGCACCGGTGTCGTTGTCATGGCTGCTTTAAGTTTGTCGAAGGCAGCAAAGGCTTTGTCCGACCATTGGAAAGCATCTTTTTTCAGTAAAGAAGTGAGTGGTGCACTGATCTTCCCATAGTCCTTAACAAATTTTCGGTAGTAGCCCGTTAGTCCAAGGAACCCCTGCAGTAATTTCACGTTTGTAGGTTTCGGCCAGCTTTGCATTGCCTCAATTTTTGTTGGGTCTACCGCCACTCCTTCTGATATTATATGCCCAAGGTACTCTACTTTTTGCTGGAGAAAGCTGCACTTTGGTTGCTTAACAAAAAGAGTATTCTCCCGAAGGATCGTCAAAACAATCCGTAAATGCTGAAAGTGAGTCTCAAGAGAAGGGCTGTAAATGAGAATATCATCGAAAAATACCAGCATAAATTTACGAAGAAATCTTCGAAATATATCATTCATGAGACTTTGAAAGGTTGAAGGAGCATTAGTGAGTCCAAAAGGCATTACCAAAAATTCATAATGGCCATCATGTGTGCGAAATGTAGTTTTTGGAATGTCATCGTCACATACCCGAATTTGGTGGTAACCGGATTAGAGGTCCAACTTCGTGAAGACTCGAGCTCCTTTCAATTCATCAAGAAGTTCATCCACCACTGGTATTGGGTATTTGTCCTTTATGGTGATGCCATTTAAAGCTCGGTAGTCGATGCACATCCGCCAAGTTCCGTCCTTCTTGCGTACAAGTAGCATCGGTGAGGAATAGGGGCTGCAACTTTGCCGAATCACCCCTGTTTCAAGCATCTCCTTTATGATCTTTTCAATTTCATCTTTCTGGAGGTGAGGATATCAATATGGTCGAGTGTTCGCTGGTGGCTTGCCTGGAAGGATTGGAATTCGATGGTCATGTTGCCGAGAAGGAGGAAGACCGTGCGGTTCAGCAAATATGTCGGCAAATTCAGTAAGCAATTGGGCAAGATTTTGATCTTCAATTTCTATTTTCTTCTCTTTTGGTTATGGCTGGAGATGCATCAAAAAGCCACCATTTACCTTGTGCAAAACTTTCTCCATTCGTTGGGTCGAAACAATGGTAACGTTGCTTCCGCGCTTCCCGCGTAGGATAATCTGTTTGCCCTTATAGTAGAATTTCATAATTAATTTCGAAAAGTTCCAAGAGACATCACCTAGTGTAGTCAGCCATTCTATACCAAGCACTGCCTCATAGTCATCAATTGGTAGGAGGAAGAAATCGGTGATAATTTCTTGGTCTTGCAGTAATAGTTTCACCTACGGGCATCTTTGGTCGCACTTTAGGATTCTGCCGTCGGCAACCTTTACATCGAACTTGCTGCAACCTTCAATATGCAGTGACATCCGAGCAGCAACCTTACTATTTAGGAAGTTATTAGTGCTACCCGTGTCGATGAGAATAGTGATCGGCTATTGTTTGAGAAGGCCTCCAACTTTCATCGTTTACGGATTTGAGTAGCCGGCTAGTGCATGTACCATAATGTCGGTCGGCTGTGGCTCTTCTTCCATATCTTCTTCTTCATGTTCAAGGCTCTCTTCTAGATGTTCAATGACCTCTTCTTCTACTGGTTTAATCATAAGAAGTCTACCTTTTTTACAGCGATGCTCGCGGCTCCACGGCTCGTCGCAATGCCAACATAACCCCTTCGCAGATCGCTCCCGAAGTTCTTCTCTTGTTAACCTTTTCGGTGCAGGGACTCGATTGATAGTAGGGGGGGCTGAGGGCTTTAGTATTGTAGGTTGTGGAGTGATCCTAGTTCTCCAGCTTCATGGTTCAATCGCTCCTCTTGAAGTCGTGCGAAAGAGATGGCTGCCATAAGCGTGTATGGTTGTCGCGCCTTAACTTCTCCCCGGATCTCCAGCTTTAAGCCCTCAATAAAAGTCCCTAATAGTTGTTTTTCAAACCAATCATGAGTTTGATTAGATAATCTTTCAAACCTGGTTTGGTACTCCTGAATGGTGGAGGTTTGTCAGATCTTTGCTAGTTGTCCGTCAATGTTCTCGTAATAAGTTGGTCCGAAGAGGATCAGTAGTCCTTCTTTGAATTGTCGCCATGAAAGGACTCCATAAGTGTGTTCAAACCAGTCAAACCATTGTATGGCATCCCCTTCAAGATGTATAGCTATAATTTCCACCATGGATGTATCCGCAGTTTTATGGTACCGAAAATATCGCTCCGCGCGCGAGATCCAACCAATTGGGTCTCCTTCTTCCCATCTAGGGAAGTCCACTCTCATGCGCGAATAGTTGGGGTCAGTCATAGAGCCTCCCCTCTCTTGGAAGTCATCTCTTTGGGCATGATGTGATTGGTTAGAGCTCTCTCCTTGATGTGATTTCTTCGGGCTTGGTGGTCGGCCCAAACTGAATTCGGTAAGGAGAGTCCGAATCTTATCCTCCATTCGTGTCTCAAAGGCTTCAAATTTAGCATTGATTGCCTCCTCAGATGCCATAGTATATGACTCCAAATCTGTGATGTTAAGATCTCTCTTTTGTTGACGGGTTAAAAGCATGTATAGGTTTGATAGAAATCAGTGAAAGTTTGCTGCAGAATTGTGTTGTCTTGTAAGAGCATAATTATCATCGAAGAAACAGTGGTTTCTCGACGAAATTTCCACAAAAAATTTGAGAGATTTGAGGAGGGAATTGACAGCAATATCTCAGTTTATATGACAACAAGGATGTCCAATTTAATCAAGAAAATTTCGACAGTAACAGCAAGAAAATTGGTGTAAGTTGCAATAGCAGAATTCTCGTCGAAAAATTTCAGCAACTTACGATGAAAATTTGCAGCAATATAGGAACGAATTTTTTTTTTTTTTTGGATTTTCAAATAGGGATAACTAAATTGTAGCAGCACTAAGGTAGAAACCAGAACATGTTGCAATTCACGGGAGATCAAAGGATGATCTGCGGTGGTGGAGATGACGGTGGAATTTGGCAACGATCTTTTAAGCAATTGTGGGAATTGCTTTGGGCGGTTGTGGAGGGTTGATGGATAGCAGTGGAAGGGCAGCGAGATGCCAAGAACGCTGCTCTAATACCAGGTGTTAGAACCCTTGCAGATTCTAAACTTGGGGTTGATCTCTTTAGGGGATCAGCCTCCTTTGAACTCTATAGGGGTTCCTCCCTCCAAGTTGCTGCTCAAAGGCTGCAGAAAAGATTCATCTATTGCTTATCAAAAGAGAAGGAATACATGGCTATTTATAGGGATTATAAACCCTAACTCCTAATAGGACTCCTACTTAAGACTCTTACTTCTAACCAACTCCTAATAGGACTCCTACTCAAGACTCATATTCCCTTACAACTCCTAATTCTTCTATAAGAAAAAACCTCCTACATGAATGTCCCTCTCAATTAGGACTCTCCTAGCTAGAGTCCTAACAGAATGTCCCTCTCAATTAGGACTCTCCTAGCTAAAGTCCTAACAGAGTCCTTACAGAATATCCCTCTCAATTAGGACTCTCCTAGCTAGAGTCCTAACACTTGTTTTATGCTTTAGATAAAAACGAGTTCAATCGAGTATCTATTTGTGAAATGACTTTTAATATTTGGCACACACTCAAAATCACTCACGAAAGCACTAGTAGAGTAAAGGAGTCAAAGATAAATCTTTTAGTTCGTACTTATGAGTTGTTTCGGATGAAGCCAAGCGAAACTATTATTGACATGTACATCTGTTTTACAGATGTCGTCAATAGATTAAAAGCTCTTGGCAAATGTTTTTTGAATTTTAAACTTGTTAATAAAATCTTGAGATCCCTTCCAAAGAGTTGGGACCCTAAAGTAATGGTCATTCAAAAGGCCAAGGATTTAAATAACTTCCCTCTCGAAGAACTTATCGGGTCATTAATGACCTATGAGATGACTTGCAATGCTCATGAAGAGCTTGAGAACAACCTTTCAAAAAACAGGAAGGATATGACACTAAGACTCATGAAGACCATTTGCAAGAATGTTTAAGTGATGAGGACTATGATGATGACTTGACACTCTTGACAAAAAGATTCAAAAAATTAATAAAAAGGAATAAATTTAAAAATGATACAAAAAATAAAATTGAACCCAAGAAAGAACAAGTTATATACTACGAATACAAAAAGCCAGGACATTTCAAAAGTAAATGTCCCTAAGCAAAGAAGAAGCAACCAAAGAAAAAGAAAGTGCTTAAAGCAACTTGGGACAACTCAAGTACATCCGAAGAAGAGGAGCCAACCAACAAAGAGTAAGCTGCTCACTACGCACTGATGGCTATCGGAGATGAGGTAAGTAGTTCATTAGATGTAAATTTATCTTTCGATGAACTTTTAAGTGCTTTTCATGAATTATTTGATGAATATAAATTAGTTAGTAAAAAGTATAAACTATTAAAAAAGGAATATATTTCTCTTGTTAATGATTTCAATAGATTAAAAATTGAACATGATGATAGTTTAGCTCCTTACACAAAATGTGATGAATTAGAAATACTTAAAAAGAAAAATTTGCAACTACATGAAACTTTAGAGAAATTTGAAGTTTGTAGCAAGTCTTTGAACATGATCCTTACCAATAAGGGTCATGTTCATAGAAGAGGGGGAATCGGATTTGTGAGTAGCTCTCACCAAAATCCAACCACCTTTGTTAAAGGCCCTACCTTGCATGTATCACCCTGCACCAAATGTAACTTTTGTTGCAAACTCGGACATATTACTTATAAATATCTGTTTAAGAGATATAGTCTATACAAATTGATTTGGGTTTCTAAAGGAATCATAAAGAACTCCATGCAAAATGATAAGTTAAGTCGATCAATTTTTGTGGCACCCAAGGTCAAATGGGAACATAAAAATCACCCTTTTTTGTAGAAATGTTTATTATAATAAGCTAGAAGCAAGAGATGGTAACTTGATAGTGGATGCTCAAGGCACATGACTGGAGATCTATTTAAATTCTTTAAGCTTACTAGCCTAGACGAAGAGTATGTCACCTTCGGAGACAATAACAAGTATAAAATCATTGGCAAATGAACCACAGGTAACAAATCCAACTTTTTGATTGAAGATGTGTTGTTGATTGATGGCTTAAAGCATAATCTTTTGAGCATTAGTCAATTGTGTGATAAAGGATACATCATTAGATATAAATCCAATACTTGCATTGTTGAAAAATCACACAAAAACATATCTATGATTGCCCTAAAACAAAATAATATATACACTATCGACATTGATGATCTTTGTAATGAAATGTGTGTGTCAGTTTTGAATGATGATGCTTGGCTTTGGCATAGGAGATTAGATCATGCTAGCATGAAATTAATCTCTCAAATCTCATCTAAAGAACTTATAAAAGGTATTCCTAACATTAAGTTCATTAAAAATAATGTGTATGATGTGTTGAATCTCGTATTTTGATGATGAAACCAATTGATAATTATGTTTATGTTTTTTTTTGGTAAGTAAAAGTAAATTGATTATGTGTAAAGTTTCTACAACTAGCTTTATCTATACAAGTCATAGACAAAGCCAAGTAACTCATAGAGTGCGAATGCGATAGTTATGACTACACATGCTGTAGACTATAACTACCTGTGGGTACATTATTTGGCATCATTCCCAAGATCTTTAGCTAATAGCAAAATTAAATTTGATAAAAATATATTTTTCTCTTCGGGTGAAGTGCTCGGTTTTGAGATCATGCTCCATACAGGATCTTGAGTCTCTAATAATCTCTTTCAAGAGCTGAGCATTGTTTGTGTGTTGACATTCAAATATTCTATTACATCTCTCCTTCCACATCCACCAAATAGCGCATCTGAAAGTAACCTTTGCCAGTTGTGTAAGAGGCCCTTTTCTTGAGAAACATTGCATAAGGTCGCCTAGTTCTTGGTGCAAGTTTGGTTGCGGCAGTCTATTGAGTTCAAATCGCTGGAGAATCTCCTTCCATATCCATTTTGTATAATCACAAGCAAAATAGAGGTGGTCAACAGTTTCTTCTTGTTGCAAACAAAGGGAGCATCGGTTAACATGATAGATACCTCTTCTTTTCATATTGTCTATTGTAGGTAGTTTATTGAGAAGGGCCTGCCATGTACATAAGGAGTGTCTTTGTGATCCCGATCGATCCCATGTCCAACTGCTTGGGACCCACTTGTTATTTCTTTGCCTAATTTGATTCCATGCGGATGTGGCACTAAATTTGCCATTGTCATGAGGCCAAATAAGTGTATCTGAAGAGTTGTTCCTGATTGGAATAGCTATGATAGTCGGCCAAAGTGATAACATTTCGGGAGAAATAGGATTAGGGAGACACCAAGTACCGTTAGCAATGATCTCGGAAACCTTCCAATCTTTGGGAGCCCCAAGATCTTTTCGTATTCTGTCGCCATATAATTGAAATATACTCTTCCCATTCACCCAAGGATCGTACCACATATTAGTACTAGTTCCAGAAGAGGTTGCATACGAAATGTGTTTGATTAGCCAATTCCTTGCCTTTAAAATTCCTTTCCAAGCTGCAGAGTGGTATGTTCTTATTGAAATTTCCCAGATTGATTCCTTTGAAAGATACCTAGCAGAAACCCATTGTGACCATAAGGAACATTTGTTTTGCAAAAGATCCCACATAATTATGTTTATGTTTAACTGCATTTTGAGTGATGCAGGTCTACTCGATCAGGATTAGACAATTAAGGCAGGAGGAATTGACGTTGCGCCGGAGGAGATCACGTTAGGATATTAGATGGCAGAAGGCTTCGGACGTCGGGCATCGGGCCAAGAGCGGAATTGCGCCAAGGATATCGGCGTTGCGGAGGTCAACCGCTGATTGGGCAACAAGCCGCAAGAGAGGACGATGCGCCGAAGAATCGGACGAAGCGCCAACTAATGACGTGCCGGGCAACAGAATGTCAATTCGCTTTATAATAATTGTCTAGATCAGAGTAGAGTTTTTGGTTTGTGTGTGCAGGATTAACTACGATAACGATGAAGACATAAAGTGAAACAAAGTGCTGGAGTCAAGCGCGAAGGATTCATTGCGAGTTCGTGAGTTCGACGGAAGTCCGAAGGTTCGTCGGGAATGCTGCCGGAACTAGCCGAGAATGAGTAGGGAGCTTGCCGAAGGGTTTTTCGGAAGCTCGCCGGAAGGTTCGTTGGAAGTTCACGGAGCTCGCCGAGAAAGATCGAAGGTTGCCAAAGAAGCTCGTTGGAACTCGTCAAGATCAAATCGTGAAGTCTAGGAGCTTGCCGGGAGTCCGCAGAATGGTTTCCGAGAGTTTATCGGAAAACCGTCGGAAGTTCGCCGGAAGCTCGCCGGAAGAAGTCTTGACTTACGGACTTTGTAATAGCTTATAAAATGTCTTTAAATTTGTAGTTAGCACGTTAATTAGGGTTAGGATTAGGTGTTAATCCTATAACCAAAGTAGGGGCCAATTGGGCCCGAGTTCGGACTGGTTTGGGCCAAGTTTGGAGCCCAACCAGTGAGCTGATTTGGCCTAAGCGGTGGCACCGCCCAGCACCCGAGAGCTGGGCGGTGACCCTCCTGGGCTGGGCGGTTGCACCGCCTAGCACCCGAGCGCTGGGCGGTGGCACCGCCCAGCACCCGAGCGCTGGGCGGTGGCACCGCCCAGCACCCGAGCGCTGGGCGGTGGCACCGCCAGCATCGGGAACATAAGAGAATTCAAAATTTTGGAGCCCAAATTTGAATCCTCTTGAGGCCTATAAATACCCCTCAAGTCTCAACTGAGAAAACAACTTTTTGAGCAGCAAGTGATTGAGAGAAAAGTCTTAGAAGAGTCTTTGCTAGTCTTGTTATCAATTTGCTAGTGTTCACCTCCTTCTTTCTTGCTGAAGATCTGTAAGAGAGTGAACCGCTTGTAAAAGTTGTAAGAGGGGTATTTACCCTTCCCTTTCAAGAGATTTGCTAGTGGAAGGTGGGAGCCTCATCGAAGAGGGGCCTCGCAAGTGGATGTAGGTCATTTGACCGAACCACTATAAAATCGGCGTAATCTCTGGTTTGCATTTACTTATTGTCATTTATATTACTGCAAATGATTTGCACTTTAATGCTATACTGCTTTGTCTCCGTCTTACTTATCTCTTCAAGTTAAAACACAATCGAAACGATTTTAAACGAAAACGTTGCTTTTATCATACGAAGTTTTCAAAAAGTGTTTAAATCGTGAAAAGTTTATTGCACTTCACCGCTGCACTAATTCACCCCCCCCCCCCTCTTAGTGCCGCTCCGATCCTAACAATTGGTATCAAAGCCACGTTTTTCTACCTTGGTTTAACACCCAAATAGAAATGACTCTTTACGACTTTCAAGAGGGTCACTCTCTCATTTGTCCTCCCTTTTTCAATGGGACAGACTACACTTATTAGAAAACTCGAATGAGAGTTTTCTTACTTTCTTTGGATTTGAATTTATGGCACATAGTCGAAAATAGATTTGAAATGTCTTCTCTTCCAATGAACCATTGGAATGATTTGGAGAAGAAGATGTTTTCTTTAAACGCAAAGGCTATGAATGCCTTATTTTGCGCTTTGGACAAAAATGAGTTCAATCGGGTTTCTTTGTGCGAAACAGCTTTCGACATATGGCACACTCTTGAAATCACACACGAAGGCACTTCTAGAGTCAAAGATTCGAAAATCAACATTTTAATGCATGATTTCGAGCTTTTTCGAATGAAGCCGAGCGAAACCATTGTTGACATGTACACCCGTTTTACGGATGTCGTCAATGGTTTACAAGCTCTTGGCAAATGTTTCTCGAATTTTGAACTTGTTAGTAAAGTTTTACGATCACTTTCTAAAGCTTAGGAATTAAAAGTAACGGCAATACAAGAAACAAAAGATTTAAATATTTTTCCACTTGAAGAACTTATCGGCTCATTGATGATATATGAAATGGTGCGCAATGCACATGATGAATACAATCAACACTTGAACCACCTTCCAAAGAATAGGAAGGATTTGGAACTTCGGACAAATGAATACCACTTGAGCGATGACTCAAGTGATGAGGACAATGATGAACTTGAATTTCGGACACCAAATCTTAATAAGTTCATTAAACAAAAATCTAAAATAAACTTTTCTAGAAAAATCATCTATAAAAGTGACAAAATAAAGTGCACCACTTATACCAAGAACATCAACAGATCCACCAAGAGTTTTTGTCCTCAAAGGACCATATACATCTGTATAAACACGGTCTAAGGCATGCATTTTTCTAGACAAAGCAGCACTAGCAAACGAAACTCTATGTTGTTTACCAACCAAACAATCAATACAAGGGTTCAGATGTATACCTCTGAGATATGGTAATACCTCTCTCTTGGAAAGAGCTTGCAGCCCCTTCTCGCTCATGTGTCCCAATCGCCTATGCCACAACTCCATACTGAAGTCTTTCTCTGTACCATTTAACTGCTCACCATAAGCTTTAGCCTGCAACCTGTACAAAGTATGACATTTCTTTCCACTAGCTATAACAAGAGAACCCTTACTGAGCTTCCATTGCCCTCTGTGAAATCTGCTTTCATACTCTTCATCATCTAGTCTTCCAACTGAAATTAAATTCAACCTCAAGTCAACCACATGCCTCACATCCTTAAGTACCAACTTGCAGCCAAGGTTGGTCTTTAAATGGATATCACCCATGCCAATGATGTCTGATGTGCCATAGTTGCCCATCTTGACAACACCAAAGTTTCCAGACCTGTATGTAGCAAAAAACTCTCTCCGAGGTGTAGCATGATAAGAAGCACCTGTGTCAATCACCCACTCAAGATCCTGATACACACAAGAAAAAATATCATCGGAAGGAGACAAAATCAAATAATCACCACCCTGCACTATAGCTGTAGTATTATCCTTTGACTCTGTAGACTCCACTTCTTTTCCCTTTTTCTTATTCTTCTTAGGTTGCTTACATTGGTTCTTGTAATGTCCTTTCTCACCACAGTTATAGCAAACAATATCTTTTCTTGATCTTGACTTGCTCCTACCCATACGTGAACTGCTTCTAGACTTTGACCTTCCTCTGTTCTCTGAGATAAGTGCTTGTGAATCATTCTGAGATATTGCCGAACTCTTTCTTCTCAACTCCTCATTCAACAAACTGCTTGTTACTTGACTCATAGTGACAATACCATCTAGCGCAGAATTACTAAGGGAAACCACCAGTGTCTCCCAACTTTCTAGTAATGAACTGAGAAGTAACAATGCCTGCAACTCATCATCAAGAGACATTTTCATAGAGGATAACTGGTTAGTAATACTCTGCATTTCATTCAAATGCTCAGCAATAGAAGCACCCTCTCTATATTTTAGGTTCACAAGTTTTCTGATCAAAAAAGCTTTGTTGCCAGCTGTTTTTCTTTTATAGAGACTTTCCAATTTTTTCCAAAGAGAATATGCAGAAATTTTAGTAGAAACATGGTGAAAGACACTATCATCAAGTCATTATCTAATAAACCCAATTGTTTTTCGATCTAACCTCTTCCACTCATCATCTATCATAGTTGTAGGTTTTGCACTATCCCCCTGCAAAGGTCCATACAAATCTTTGCAATACAAAAGATCTTCCATTCTTGGTTTCCATATCATCCAATTATTTCCATTCAAACTAATCATGCGAGAAACATTACTGGCCTCCATGTTCAAATACAAAAATTAAATCTCCAAAACCCCGCTCTGATACCAATTGATGGGGATATAAAGAGGAATAACCTTTGTATATGAACAAATACTAGAAGACCATAATACGCAGCGGAATAAAATGGAAACACAATCAAACAGAACACCAAGATATACGTGGAAAACCCCTTCAATGTTAAGGGTAAAAACCACGGGGCAAACTAGAGATAATCCACTATGAGAATAATGAATATACAAATCTCAATCTATTGCCCAAAACCCTAGCAACAACCACAAGAGAATAACTGGGATACAAGGATCACGTCATTGCCCACAATATCTAAAACCTCCCCAAGTAATCACAGCAAGAGTCTACTGTAGATTTGATCTAACCTGAGATGAGAACACTACTAGATGATTGAGAACAGTCTATCTGCATTGTCCTTGTTTTCTTCCCTTTCTTTCTCTTCCTTTTCTGCCTTGTTCTCCTTCTTCTCTTTGGAATCCCGTGGCCCTCAAGATCTTCCTCGTTACTGTCTTTTTATAGCCTTTTTCTACTTCTAAAACGCAGCCACCACACCCCCCTTATATTGATCTAGGGTTAAGTCAAAGGGGTGTGGGTTGTGGGCTGATAAAGCCCACCATGGGCTGAACCCACTTTGGGCTGCCAGCCCAACAGTTCTTTGCTAGAACAGGTTTGTCTTTGCATGAATCTAGGCTGTGGCCTCTCAGACGAAAGAAGGATTGAGATCGGTACTAGTAAATGATTCGTTGCCAGCGCTCTTTCCCATCCCCAGCCAAATACGATTGGGCATCTCCTTCAATAGATCAACCAATACGCATACTCTAGCAATGGTTGTAGATCTGCTTGAATGTGCAAGACCTAAACTCATGGGCTGATAACTTTCTCACTTCCGTAGGTATTTGATTTATTTGATTTCGAGCTAGCCCGCCAGCTTACAAAAGAGGGCGCTATTTCACAGTGGTAGGGGAAGTCGTCCCGAAGCGCAACTCTTGTTCTTTCTCTTCCGTGGCCAAAGCAATAACAAGCCTAAGCTAGTCCAAGCAATTCTGCAGTCACTTTCACTTGCTACTTCGGAGGACTAAGGGATCTCCGGACTTACACAGCCAGAAAGGGTCAACAACAAAGTGGAGTAAAAGATTGGTAGGGATCCATAACTGACTACTCGCTTACCAGGGGGACTGCTTCCCATAAACGCTTATCCCTTACAGACGACTCTCCTTTGCGCTCTGAAATAGAGGCCGAATAAGAAAAGAAGGAGGTTTGTTTTTATTCGTCGAGGCATCTGCTCCCTGCCACTAACCTTGGAAGCATCCGGGGGGATATCGCTCAGTTGGTATAGTTCTGCTCTTTCAATTGGTTCGTAGCGGTAAGAAAATCCATCCTGGACTAAGCAAGGAGGCCAACAAGTAGGTGTTTTCGACATCTCCGCTGATGGTTCTAGGAAAATCATGGAATAAGGTATACACTTCGTTCAGTCGGTATCATACTATATCCCTTGCCCGAGAAATTCACTACGTTCCCGATGGCCTACCATTAGTAGTCTATAGGTTCTATAGGTATCTGGTATTCGGTATTGAAGAAATGCTTCACTTCGTTCGGTCACTTCAGAAGTCATATTCCATAAGAAATTGATATTGATCCTTTACTTTGTTTACATTCAGTAGAAGCTTTACGGTGTCTCTTTTGGTCAGGAACTCAGGCAATAGGCAGCTACACTCATTGAACTAAATAACACTACTCTCATCCCTCTCCCGAGGTAGCTACGAGATGTATTTGTGCTTCTTAAGTCGATGTTGACCTGTATATAAGTAAGATGCTGGAAGGGGAAGCTCCCCAATATATTGAAACTCTTTAAGTCAAGTAAGACCCCTATGTATTTATTCTCGTATAGCTGAGTAGCTAAGAGCTTCTGTTACTCTATGGGGTCGAATTGTTTTGCGTTAATGGGGCGGGGCGCGTCTTCTGTTTACCTTATAAAGCAAGCCACACCTAATCGCCCTTGATGCCATCTTATCTTTGCGGTCGTAGTCTATCATGGTCCAGTCCTATTAATTAGGAAAGCTTTTCACAGTCTTAGAGAAAATGCCTGAAACTGCGAACTACACGAGCTCTTTTGAAAGAAAAGTAGAAACATCCTTCGTACTCCAATCTTAGAAGACTATTGGGATCTTATCTGGGATTTGATAACACTGACTGACAGCACTCAATTGACGGGACTTGGAGGCAGGTATTTGTTGGTTTACTATCGGAACGAAGGCACTACTACTGCCAGGGACGGAGACCACAGCGTGATAGAGAATAGGTCCCTAACCCAGACCACAAGGTTATAAGCGTCGAGAGCCCAGGTCAAGGAGCTCTCTCGAACAGGGAATTCGAAAGCCTAACCACCACCCCCCAGTTTCAAAGCGAGTTTCAAATCTAGGCGAGTCAGTAGAGCAGGGAATTCTGCTTTTGATCCTTACTTACCGGATCAAGCAAGGGTCTTCTCTTCTGCCTCTATTCGCGTTGAGTCAGTGACATAGATCCACGTATCCTGCCTACTGCTTTTTGACAAGCTTTTATCGATCAAGCATTCCTGACCTATCTATAGGTTCCTATAGTCATCTTACTATAAGCATAAGACCTTGAATTGTCATCTCTCTATGGGTAGAATTATAAGGAATTGATTCAAAGAGGGTGTAACATTCCTTGTAGTTTATTAAGGGGAAAGCAGAGAGTTTGACTTCATCTCGAACCAAAAACGAACCTAACCTCCCTGGAGCTTGGTCATCCCAGATGAGCTGAGGGCATTCGTGAGGACGCAACCGTGTCCCGGGTCGGAAACGGGCATTCTCGCTTATAAGTAAAGCATTGGCGCGACAGAGCTTCAATCGAAATCGTAATTCCCCCCGTGTTTAAGGCATCTCATTAGGTCAAGGAATCATCGGAATCAGCTTCAAGCTAAAGCCCCAGTTTCTTTCAAAGGGGAAGAATAGAGCTACCTAGTAGTTTAGGAAAGAAAAAACCTAAATGTTACCACAGAGTAAGGAACAGAGGTATAAGCAACTAAGTAAGATTCCCTTGTTTTTCTTGTTACAGAAGAGCTTGATCCAGATATATAAAGTATTCTATTAGCAGCTTCAAGTCCTAGTGCTGATAGCAATGGAAGAATCTAAAGTAGGTTTTGAGATAGAATCAGATTATTAAGTAAGTACCCGATTCCGGGGAATAAGGTTGTGCCAGAATATCCTAATGAAAGGAAAGACTCTCTTATGACTTTTCTGAATTTGCTAATTCCTAGGGTCAAGTTAAGGAAGACCTGTGTAAGCTCTTTCGACGTCAGCGAGTTTACCCGTATAGAAAAATGGGTCTGAACCAGAAGAATCAGTTGTGGAATAAAAGGACGGGCTGGCAGGTAAGAGCGTTTTTCCACGGAAGGTACCCTTTCTTTCTAAAGGTAACTTCAAGCCATGTTCATACTCGACACGACGTCACACCGGGCCAAGCTTAGTATAATGTTGCTAGGCAGTGGAGCTAGGAAGTTCGAAAGTAAGGTAAGTCAACGAGGAAAGAATGAACTACATCCCCAGAGTAGCGGGAAATAAGATGTATTCAATTGCTGAGTTGCTGTAAATAAGAAACTACACTGCTTCCCTTCTATCCTTCTGCCCTATGATTAAGTACGCAGCTTACCTTGCGGGTTCCCTTGCCTGCCTACCTATGGCTCCTATAGCTCTTTATGTAGTTGTTTCATTCCTCTCTTTATATAGTAGTTTCATTCCCATTTCCATTCCAATCTTTCTCTCTGAGCCCTTTCTAACGGTAGATTAGCGCCTTAACAACTACGTGGGCAGTATAGATGAGCATTCCATTCTTATAGGATCAAAGCCGACAACAAAGCATTCACATAATTCCGAAATAAGAACTACACAAACAAGAACAGAACTTGAGAAAAGTATTGCTGCTGATGATCTAACCTCTTATTCTTGTCTTGATAGAACAAAACAAGCACTAGGCTAGGATTCCACAAGAGGAACCAGGCGAACTGAAAGAGACTTTATCGCCAACAACAACAATAGACTTTCCTGGAACTGAACCGAACCTTGAGACTATTCCTGGAGACAATACCTCTGATTCTCTTACCGCACAACACAATCATTCCCTCTAGAACTTTCTCGGAGACAACACTCGCACTGCAAACACTTATTGGAGCAGAGGGCTTATTACGTGAGTCTTACTGTTCTCTTGTGCTAACGCTTACTCTTGGGTGGGCGCCTTTGCTTGTTTGTTTGTTCCGTTGCTTCAATGAAAGTACTTTGTTTGAGCTACAGCGGCACATTGTGGTCCAAGCATTCAGTTTGGTTCTGGTAAGTGTACCAATGAGGAAATTCAGAAAGTAAGAAGTACGTTCCGCTGTGCATTAGGAGAGGAATTGACCGTTGCTTGTTCAGAAGAAAAGATGGAAGGAAAATAAGGTAGCGCAGAAGAAAGGTGACTTCGGGCTGCCTCTAGCTTATCCATAATGGCAACAAGTTAAGGAGTCAGGCTTCTATTAATGTGGTAGAGAACTAGCAAGTGGGTAAGTTACAGAAGCAACAACCAATGGTGCAGTTACAGAAGCAACAACCTATAATCCAAGTCATTTCCCACTTTTCTTTCGCTTTTTTTGTATTTCTTCCACAATTATTGGAGTTTAGAGAAGAGAGACTGAATCCTTAATAGACTACTATAAACAAAGGAAAGCAAATGGTCAGATCCCAAGGAGAGAGAGAGTGGCCCTGTAGTTTTGATTGCTGTAGGCATTGAACGGGAGTTTGCCAATTGAGCTATTCATCCATCTTACTTCCTTTCCTGGATTATTCGTAGGATGGCGGATAAGCAGTGTGTGTGTGTGCCTCGCGCACCAATAAGAGTAGAGCGATGTGCGACATCAGACCGCTCCTTCCCTTCGTCTGGGTTAAGAAAGGCAGAGCGCGAAGCTTTTGCAGAGGTTCTATTCCAACCGGCTCTTTACCGAACAACTGCTATAACCAGAGAGTTCCTTATTTAAAGTAATGTAGCTAATTACCCTTCCAAACCCAACTATAAGCATAATGTAGCTAATTACCCTTTCAAACCCAACGTCGCATCATGTGGCCAATTGCTCTTCCAAACCCAAGCATAGTAAAGCTAGCTCGATCTTGCTTGTTCGGTTCACTTCTTTATGTGTTGTTTCTATGCAAACCCTAGGACCTCTTCAATAAAGAATGAGTAAACAATTTATAGGACTTCCTTTAGGGCCTCCTCAATAAAGAATGAGTAAACTGACCTCCTTCCATAAATAAAGAAAAGAATGAGTAAACTGACCTCCTTCCATAAATAAAGAGTCAATAATTCCTTCATATAGCTATTTACAGTTCAAATAGATAGACCAATCAAGCAAGGAAGGCGGCCTATTGAGAACCTCTATCTACAGCATTGCATCGGCTTCGACACGTATATGATTGATTCCTAGTTGACTAGCTGAAATCCGCAGATATAACAGTGGCACAGCCTTAGCTTCATACTATCAGACTTCACAGTTTAGTTTGCATTGTCACATAATCTCCCTCCCGCTCTGCAAGACTAATTCCATTGCTGTCTCGGAGAAGGACACCCGCCAAATGATTCCTCCTTTGTCCTGCCAAGAACCCCATCACAGTAGAAAGCGTAATCCAACCAATAAGATATCGGCCTATTCCATTTACTGATGAAACTTGACCCATTAACTTCAGGGCAGTAACAGGAACTCCCTCCTTGAATCAGGAACTACCCTTTCTTTCCTTCCTCTTATTCTGAAGTAGAATAGTGGGGTGCCCGGGATAGTAAGTTCAGAATTGCATTCATTAGTGGAATAACTAGATCCAGTAGCTCAATCCGTATTCACCAGCAGTAAAATCGGCTGTAATTCCAACACATTACATACTTATGGCATATTCGATTAGTACGCCCCTCCTGCCAGTGAGTCACCAAGCAAATAACTCTCCTCCTAGGCTCCCCTCCCTTCTTGGTATTCTATTTGCATCTTTTATTCTTTGACTATGACCTATGAGACTGAGACTGCTCCTTCCAAGAATCAAACAGTGCCCACAGCGACAACAAACAGATATAAGGAATTGAAATGGAAAATATTAATAAATACTCGGCGGTGAACGAACAACTAAACAAGGTCAAACTTATACTTTTAACTGTAAACTCGGAAATCATACTTACTACTAGCAGAATTGAGCTATCGCCTAACTGCCTTGACTTTCAATAACACTATTATTAGAATCAAACCACCGATACCAAGGCTGAACAACTTCCCCGCTTCTATGAGAATTAACCTAGTGCTTCTCATAATGAAATCACTGCTAACAAGAATGGAACTGCTACTAACAAGGCTTGATCTCCTACTTATAAGTTTGACTCTACTTGCTTCCAACCTGATATTAATGTCAACAATACTATAGCTCAAACGGGGAATACAACAGTCCCCTCTCGTACTTGAAATGGAAATAAGGAAACCAACTACTACCTACAAGCCTGTTGCTGCTTACTTTTCTTATTTAACTGCTGACTTCCAATACATGTTCTACAGCTTCTGACTTTTCTTATTTAACTGCTGACTTCCAATACATGTTCTACAGCTTCTAGGGCTTGACTCTTGACTTGCATCCTGTATTCGCTGACTTGTCACCTAAAAGAAAATACCGGCTAACAGGAATCCGACCACTGCCAATAAGGCTTGAAATGATAAAGCAGAGAACAACTTATCAACTACTAGGACTTCGACTGCTAGCTTGAGCCTATATCTCCTTACTTTGAAACTAAACCTAGTGCTTTTCATTCTCTATCACTGACACAGACACACAGGGTATTTTGGATACGGCCCCTTAGTCTGCTCCTCCTTACCTTTATTCCTCAGCTACCTTAGTCTGCTCCTCCTTACCTTTATTCCTCGGCTAATAGAACCAACCCTTGCTTTTGAGATGAAAACTGGCACTACTGTCTTTGATTCTACGACTTCAATTGTATAGTACGCAAATAAACTAGAGGATCGATTGGGTCTATTACATGATCTATTTGCCATCAAACAAAGGAAGTTATGTGTTAGTGAAATTGACGTTAATATCTTAATAGGGAAAGTAAGAGAAAGGCAGTGGAAACAAAGAAAGCAACAGGTAAGTCAAAGAATCGATATAGAAATAGGGAAACCCAACTAATTCAGTAAGAGAATGCATCTACTAGTAAGAAGAGTAGAACTCGGGAATCGAACTCGAAATACAAGGAAATACACCCAGCTCCCCAAGCCCTACTTGACTAACTAAAACCTATACTTGCTCCTTGCATTCCGTAGTTGTTCGCTTCAAACTACCTCTCTTTGGGTTGATTCTTGCTTGACCGACCTCAAAGCTGTCTCACGAGGCTAATCTATTATAATGAAACAGATCATCAGTATGTTTCCCTTTACTTGCTTTAAGTCTACCGTTGCTGTCTATAAGTGTCTGCTTTTCCCGCCGCTTAGTCTACCGATCCATGCTTTCGTTCTGAAACAACTTACTCATATCTGAGCTTTGAAACCAGCACCCCAGTCTTCTATTCTTTCACTTTTATTTTTGATATGAATCTTCCTTTCCTACCTATAAATATGTCTCTACTTGTTTTCATTCTATCTTTTCTGTTCTTAATTCATTATGAAATTACCATATAGTAAAACGGATTTCTATGTTCATTAGGGAAATTGGGTGAAAAAGGGCAGGGCGACTTCTTTATAGATTTGGAGTGGAGGATAGCTCTTGTGTCGGGTGTCAAGTTGCTGGTATCCTATGATCTCATTCCGTATTTACTACTATGCCCGAGGTACCTTCTATGCATAATGACCGAGGTATACCCGAATGTGCGATGACCAATAGAACCACACCATCCACTGACTTACTTATGTTTTACTTGAAGACTATGTAGTGCTCCTTAAAGAATGAGTCCCCGGCGAAGGATCTATATGTTTTTGTGTCTCGCGTAGAAGCTCCGGTGTGTTTGCCCGGCTTCAGTCTTATCCCCCTTGATCAGTATTCTTATAGTTAAGTTCGTTGCTACCTATGTGCTATTGACATTGCTACCTATGTGCTATATATTGTATTGATACTAACTATGTTACTATGTATTGATTACTCTGTATTGATACTAACTATGTGTTTCAACAGCTATTCCTCACTACTCACTATGTGTTTCAACAGCTATTCATCACTTTCGGGCTTAAGCTCTTGTTCTATTCTTTGACTCCTCGATCTCAAGCTGACTCCGCTTGCTGTCAAGTAAAATACTATTCTAGACCCCCGATACTAAAGAGCCTATTTCTTATGATGGGTAGCTCATTCCCCGATGCGCTAGCTTAGACTTCCCTTACTTCCTTTTATACTAACTTGCCCGGCTGTAACTCTTAAGACTCGCACAGAAGAATCCGTATATATCTATGGGATATCAAACGAGAAACCTGAAAAGGGAATTGTGAACCATTGCTTACCAGGCTCTAACTAAGAAATAGGAAATCCACTGCTGCTAACAAGGCTGCTGCGCCTAACTATTATTCTAATTAACCCGACGATAAGTCTGCCAACACTCCAAAACCCTCACTTGAATCTTACTGTACATCCTTGCTTCTTTGGGTGAAACTTATACCGCTACTAAGAATAGTTGAACTAGTGCACAAACACCACAGTTAGAATCAAAACAAGTAATAAGGGTTGTAGCTGTTATTACTGCTTCTGTCGAATCGGGACGGAACTAGTGACAACAAAACGGATATCTCACATTTCACTTACTTACGGAAAAGAATTACTACCTACACGATAAGACTTGCTCCACTGTCTTTGATTCTAGGACTACTGATTCGGATACTTGCTTCTATACCGGAGTCTGCCCAGGGCCCTTACTACAATGTCTTTGATTATTATTGGTACTTTGACCTTCCACTAATGCCAAGTTAGCCTGCTCCTACTGACACCGAACCTTGCTTTACTATAACATAGCCTCTATCTCCTTGCTACCAGCCTACCTCTCTTTGCTTCCAAACTCCAACTAATGTATCTAAGCCATACTGACTTGCCTATAAGCCTGACTTTCCTAGGGCACACCCTCTACTTGTGACTAAGAGCCTAGCTTTCCACAAGTATCATTTAGCGGCGGGGGTTAGAAAGAAAGTTCTGTTCGAGTGTTTGTTGCGGTAAGAGAAGAAGCGGGCCGGGCCCACAGGACGGTTGTATGCTCTAGCTCCAGAAAGTATTAACAGATAGAATAGAGTAAGATGACTCCTCTCCGTAAGCATAAGTAAAAGAATACAGAATTCATTGAATCAGCTCGCTAACAACTAGACGCATGAACAAGTGGTAGATTCCCAGAAGCCCTTTATCGAGTGGAGTGAGAAGTTGAAGACTTATATGATTCTCAACAACAGCAGGAACAAGCAACGGTGAGCTAACGAGAGACGGGAAAGGAGTTGTGGAAAATAGGATTGAATATACAAGGCGCTAAAGTGATATTTCCATTGATGAGTTGCGAGAGAAGATCAGATGAGTTGCGAGAGAAGATCAATTGGGTGGGTAGCCTAAAACTTGACTTCTGCAAACTTAGTTCTTTGTTGAAAGTTTAGTTCGAGCAAAGGTCTCTGTCTGTTAAGGAAGTTAGTTGCGCTAAGGAGTTTGCTAGAGTTCCATAAGCAGTTTTGCACGCTAATACAGACGGGATCGGGTGCTCATCTTAGTTCTTAAAGAGTAAAGGTTACTCATTTCTATTGTAGGTGCATTTAGATATGATTTAGAGGAGAAGCAGTTAGGAGTATTAGCTCTTTTTGTAGTTGCAAGAGAGATCAATTAATTCTTTACTTGTTACTAACGGAAAGATGGTTTCCATTCCTGCGAGTGACGGTTACGCTAACGAGGGAGTTGGAGCAACAAGTCCTTATTTTCTTTCTGCATAATAAGGATCATAACAAGAAACAGGAGAAAGTAAGTCAGCAGTGCCAAAGTAAGATGAAGCAGAATCCGTTTAATAAGCTTGATCTAAAGAATCCGCTGGAGCAGGAAAGTATCTAGGTGTTGTCGACGAAGGCAGGAAGGAAATCTAGGGGTGTAGTTCCGGAAGTCGCCAATAGAGAAAGAAGTGCCTTAACAACTAACTAGCATCCTCCTTTGGGCATCCATTAGATAGATGTGTAAAAGAGCGTATTCGTAGCTAACAACCTATTCCACTATATGCAACATATTATGTAACAATAACAGCGCTAATATATATAGTCAAATGGGCATCTTCGATTTCCTGGTATTCCTAGTATTCCTAACAAAGGGGCTACACGGCCAGAAATCAATCCTTAAAACAACCCGAGGCAATTTGGATTGTGAAAGCGGAGTTTCGCCCTGAGCAATGAAGATAGGGAACTTGCCCATTACAATAGCATGAAACCAAAAGCATACGCTTTGTTCTGACGAAGACTAACCGGGAAGTATGGTTTGCAAGGAGGTATACTGGCAGAGCAGGAAGATAGGCGTCGTGGGAAGCGGCTATAACTTCTCCTCCTTCGTTGCAGGTAAGGCTATTGATAAGGCTAGTAGAATACCTTATTGAAGCGGATAAAGCTCAATTCAGATTAGAAACTCATGGCAGCTCAGGAGTCAGAAAAGGTATTAACGAAGCGTGCTTTAGGAAGTGTTCGAAAGACGACCTAAACCACAAGATGACGATGAGAACAAGGTTGGATCTCTACTTATGGAATAGAGGATTACGAAACCAGTCCTTAAGCAAGTCCCAAGAACGAGGTGCCTAGCAAGATAGCCCAGAAAAGCCTACAACCAGAGCCAAGTAGACAGATCTCGTAGCAGGGACCGATCAAACAAAGGGGAACCAATCAGTCCCAGTCCAAGCAGAGCTCGGTGATTAGACTATGGGATTGCTCCTTATACGGTCTAGCGAGTTAGACTCGTGCTGAAGCATAAAGAATAAAGCGGAGTTCACTAGACCCCGGTCGTAGGCCGGACGTAGCCATTCGCCTTTTCTAATAGGATCGTTTTTTAAGACAGACGGCTTTCTCAATCGTGCCCCGAAGCGGCAGTGAAGAGTGCATCCTTTTCTTCGTACGTGGGTACGATTCCGTACGCTATCAGTCCAGTACCATTAGCTCTCCAAGGGTAGCAATCAATTCTTTCCATGGAAGGAAAGGAGGCAAAACAGTACGTATGCATGTTAGACTATTCCCATTTCCGTCTATGGTATTCCCATGCCCTTCTATGGTATTGGTATTCCCTTCTACGGTATTGGTATTATTCTATGGTATTGGTATTGAAGAAATGATATTATTCTATAAATAAAGAAATGATATTATTCTATACTAGGGCTTCCTAAGGGGTAATCAATCTTTTGACTTACTTATATATGTATATATAATCTTTTGACTTACTTATATATGTATATAGTAGTGTGCCAAATGGTGAAACGGGTACAACTCCTCTATGCAAAGGGTCAAACTCTTGTATGTCTGGTTCTTTCCTTTTTCTGTCAAAATATATCCCTCGTAGCTCTTAATGCCATTAATATTTCTGTACCTGTTGGAGATTGCAGATGTAATGCTTGGGTGACGTCTTTCTCTAAAGTCAAAGAAGCGATAAGACTGTTTCCTCTCTGGCGGCTATAGGAGAAGGAATTCATTCCTGTCTAAAGCATGTATCTGGTAGGTACTCATTAAGTGAGGGAGAAGGTGCGTAGCCGCTGTTATGTTAGGAAAAAGACGCTAGTGAACTCGTTTTTTTAAGAGGTATTTGGATTTTGGATATTTCTTTCTTGATGCGAATCATAGGACCCCGTACGTAATAGAATAAAAAGATCTTGCTTGTGACCCTAAAGCGAAAGGTAAAAAGAGTGTGAGGGGCGAAAATCCATTCAAGTCAATATAGTAACTGGTTTCAAATGGGCCTTGAACTACACAGGGTCTTGATACTCGCTTTCTTGAAAAGAGAGATTAGAGTGTTTTAGGCATTAGCCGTTCAGAAGTCGCGGTTTTTTCGATTGCAACGGGTCAAAGAACGAGTCAAAGAATCAATTTGTAGTGTATACTGGCAATATATCCCTTGTAACTTAAGGGGAGCCGCTCCAAGTCGAGATAGCTAATCAAGAAATTGCCCACGCTCATCAAATTCTTCCAGGGACAGGGATTACGTTTTGACCTTCGGGGAAGAACTTTGTGGGACCCGACCCCTCCTTCTAGGGCGCCTAGATAGTGAAAGGTTTGTAACGCAGGAAACGGCGCAAAGTCAACGAAGAGCTGGCTGACTACGCTGGAGCCCAGGAAAGATGTCAACATGGGAGTTGGTTGATAAAGATAGACCGTAAGCAGGTTTGGTCTCGGTTGTTCCGGTTCCAGTTATATGACTTGAGTTCCTCCTTTTCTCTTGTCATTTGGATTCCTTGGTTTTCTTACTCGTGCCATACTTCCTATTCCAAGTGGCTTGCTTTTGTAGCTATAAGGCGGTGGGGAATTGAGATTTTCTGGTTTCGACCTCGAGACGGGATAGAAGCTATACCGAATAGGTAAGCAGGGAAAGTATGAGCCGCACTAAATGATATGTTGGAGAATGAATGAGCTGACCACCTTATGAGTAAGTCCGCTTCTAATCGTGCATGAAAATAAGGTTATCTGATCCGTGAATGATGTCAAGTTGTTTCCATACTTTAAGATGTCAAGTGAAACCTATACTTCAATTAAGTAAACTAACCATAAAGCTGGCAAATCCAAGTACCTATGTTCTAAACAATAGCTTGTGTAATCTGACCGGAACAAGGCGGATCCCCTAGGGCACTTTCATTATGGAACTTTTCGTTAGTACTCAAAATGGTGATCACATTCAGAAAACCTTGTGACTTGCAAAACTTATCCATCCGAAGCTAAGGTTGTATAAGCAAAAAGGATTTCATAAGCGAGAAGATCAGACTCGGCGTAACGTCTTCGTATTGATTGAAACCAACATGGCTAGCTCCAACGAGCACAAGGAATTGAGCAAAGCAAATATAGTAGCATTATCACAAGTATATGTATTTCGCTTGGAAAGAATCCTCTAAGACCGGAACAACCTTTCTTGCTAAACGTCCTCATTTGCCATTGGATCCATTTTACCAACCCAACAAATAGTATAAGATTGGACTTTGCTTTGAATAAAAAGAGAGGAAGCGAAGCTTAAGCAACTTGAACCTTAGGAGGCAACTGATTCCAAAGTGGATCCGGCTCCCTAGCAAGCTTTAGTCTTCCTTGATACTTCGGAGGCGGGGAGAATACTAATTATTTGTTTCTATCCGTTTTTTGACTTTTCCTCCATAGCTTGGGGAGGAAGTCTGGTAAGGTGTAAAGTACAAAAGAAGAAATAGAATGGTTTCATTGTTTAAGCCAAGCTAAGAATCAGAAATCTCACTTTGGACATTGAGTTGGAACATGACGAAGCAGAAAGGAGGAGTTTGAGACCTAGCGTAGGTATTCGTATGTTGTAAGGGTTCGCCTCTTTAGGAAGCCCCAGCTTATTAAGAAAAGTGAGTAGGGAGATGAAGCTAGGATAAGTGATCTGGAAGTCTTCCGTTCGGGTCTTCTCCAGTGGGTGGGATAAGGGAAATAGGAGCAAAGAGTCGTGCTTCTTAGCGAGGAAGCAAGTGAATGGTCGTCTTTTGAAAGCTTGGAGCTAGACTTATTCTTCCTGACTCGATTCTAAGTTTCATCACACTAAGCCAGAGCCAAACTAGAGTTGGTACGTGGAAGCAATGTAACCAACGGAACTAGCTGTCTCGGATCTTTGAATAGACAAAGAGAGATGATCTTACTACGGCCCAAGAGCGTATTCGTTCAAAGAGCTAGCAATTACTTTCTTCCCACCCGGAAATCGTAGTAGGAGAAAGACATTCATATATTACCCAGGCACGGGATAAAGGGAAAGATGGAGCCGAGAGCCGGGAACACAATCGAAAGACCCTCAACGGGGATTCTCTTACTACCTAGACTACCTAAGCAAATGATACTTTATTAACTACCTAAGCAAATGATAATTAGTTAATTACTATAGCTTGTTCTGTCGTTATATAAGTGATTACTGATAAGAACGATGGTTATTACTATATCTTGATCTTGCCTTATTAATGTATGAATCAGAGTGAATAGTGCATAATCCAGTGAATCAACTGCCTTTCTAGGAAGAGTTAATCCCGAAAGAAAGGGAATTCAGTCTTCCTAGTTCAATCCTTCTCTTGCCTTACTTCCATAGTAACCTCACTTCTATAGTAATCAGACTTCTATAGTAATGAATTGCATGGGAAAGGAAAGCCGGATCTTGAAGCTAGGATGCTTTTCTAACTAACGCTTCAAAAGAAGCCTACGGTGGGTAGTTTGGCCAGAGGCCCCCTTGCTTCTAACGTTCTGCACCTTCTAACATAAATCCCAGATGTGGAATTGTCTTATAGCTTTTTATTCGTTCATTCCTGCGAATCCATCTCATCTGGTACCTCGCGGGAATTGTCCAGCCTGAACCCTCATTCGATAAGAGGACATTCGATAAGAAAGACGAAGCCGCCCTAAACCATCTCTCCAAGAGAACCTAGGATCCTTATTTGGACGCTGGGGCACGTGGATAACCTAAATTCTCAAGAAACCGCGAATCAACGAGTACCACTCATAATGGTGATATTGTAGGTTCGAAGACCTACTAAGCCTACCACCCTTTTCTCTTCACCCGATACAAGAAGGGCCCACCACCCCTTTCTCTTCACCCGATACAAGAAGGCAGTCGAAGTCCCCTCCACTCTTCATTTTATGGGAAGACATCGCGTTTCTCGTCGATTTCCCTCATTGCACTGTCCCATTAATGCTACGAAGTGAAGCAGGCATAGCTATAGGTTTGTCTCTATGCTTGTGATCTTTCATCAACCACGGCTCGGTATCGGTAGTCTCCGTCTTTCCCTGGTATGAGTTGAAAGTTGCAGAGTTAGTCTTATTCTACTCTAGGCTCACTCCACTCCCTATGTTGTCTTATTTCCTGAGGGACTAGATTTTCTTTCAATCCCTGACTCTGTCTTTTGGCTAACGCTTATAGTTCTCTCCTCACTAACGGAAGTCTCTTAGTAAGTAGCATCCGCTCTGAAGGGGATAAAACCTAAGTATGGAGAATTCTAGGGCACGGGCACACCTTACCTGCCTCCAACCCTCAAGATCCGCGGACGACGCCTTCTTCCGAAAGTCCTCTCTCTTTGCTTTGACCCGAATGCAAAATATCTGTATCCGAGGGTCTTGCTTTATACCATATAGATAGGAGGGCCTATAAAGCCGCTTAGTAGTCTATTGTAAGCAAAGTATGCCCTACATGTCAACACAGGGTAGAAATCAAAAGCATCGAAGATTAGTACTGAGTACATGGAAGCACCAATGAATAAAGTCAAGAGTTCAGATAGAACCTTCTCGACAGAAGAAAGATTGTGGAAGAAGCATAAATAAGCAGCCTCTTTATCTCACCGGTGACATCGGCGAAAGAAATAAGCCTACCGCGGGTAGAGATCGACCCTGGGGCCTCCATCAACACCACTACGGGCCCTAGCCGCCTATCTTTGAATGAATTCCTAGGAGCCTTCATACCAAGGTAACCATTCGGGGGTACAATGCCGACTCGCAAAGAGCCATCGGCAAGATTCGTCTCAAGTGCCAAACATGTGATCTGAAGACGAAGGTCACTTCTTACGTGATTGATGTGACATCTCCTAAACTTCCTGCTTGGATCCAATGGTACCTTACAAACCCTTCATCAATGCTTCAAATACGTTGATGAGAAGGGTATTTGCCGACCCCCTTTCTTTCGAGTCTAGTGTCTGTACGGATGCGCGTCTTTACAACGACCCTCAGACAGTGATGGATGACGAAAGCCCGCCAGCGAAAGCCGAAGCACAGGTTCTCCGAATCCCAAACAGAAAGCTAAGGGAGTTACGGGAAACGCTATCTCAAAGAGCATTACCCTGTTAAATCTCTAAAGAGTGGCTTTGGGAATGACTTCCACTCTCGGTAAAGATGCCACTTCCAGCATTACTGCAACCTTATAAGGCAGAGGACCCTAATAGAGCGACATTCGCCCTCTCAATATTGGGTTTGTTTCCTCATCTTTCACAGGGTAGCCCAGAAGTCTTATTCTATATGCTGGAAAGAATCGGTCACGTATGGAGAAATCGAAAGTACAGTCCTTTTGCAAAGAAGCGAAGGACATGGGCTATGCCCTTGAGGTCGGGCTGAAGTTAAGAACGGTCGAGGCAGAAAAGTACCCCCACAGCCGCTAAGTAAAGAAGAAAGGGAAGTAGTATAAAGCTGCTCAGCTCCCACATTGCATAGACTCGACTTACTAAGCTTGAAAGAGAACCGGTGTAGAGAGGAACCCTTTGCTTTTCCCCACTTCCGATCCCTTGAGTGAATCCATACCATATAGTCAGTAAGTATATAGTAAGAAGTCAGTAAAGTATATAGTAAGTAAGTCAGTATAGGGTCAATAAATCCCATCCTCATTGTGTCGGCTCTAAGGATTGATGTAGGGACATCAGAAGTAAAGACCTCTCCTTTCCCAATGGTATCCGCCTGCTTCGATCTCCTTGTTGTGATGGCTTGGTCCACATGCATTAGAGCATTGAAGTGTATGACTTCATTTGAAATATGCCTTGGCACCTCGTTCTTCTTGGCTACGCGTAACTTCAAAGATTGTTTTATCACGGTGGTTAATACTCCAGCATCACCTAATTCTATTTTCAACAGCCTCTCCAGATCTTCTCTGGGTTTGATTGCTTTTTGGATCTCGCCGCTGGGGTTTCTGGGCTCTTGCTCTAGAAAGAACTTTACGCAGGCGCGCTCTTCGTTATACATTATGGGTATGTTTTTTGCATTTTCCCATTGTACACCCTTCTGGCTTAATCGTCTTTGTATACATCACCAGAGGGTCGCAATAATTCTTTCTTCGCATAAATGTGGAATGCTACTTTTGAACTTCAAGCGCATGAATCTTTCGTGGAAGGGTCCTTTCTCTCGGATACTTCCAACCGGAGAATTCATGATAGTAACAACAGTGACATTCTTTTTCTTATTGAACATCCTTCCATACTTAGCATCCAATCTGCATTGCTGACCATCGAGTACCCACAATAGTGTATTGTTTGCAGCTGCCATGGTTGCTTGGTTCATTCCAGCTCCTACATTATCATCCTCTGCCACATGGAATTCATCGAAAAGCCACAAGTCATAATGGTCATGAGCTCCAGAGAAATCATTCTTCCTTGTGGATGCATGATAGATGTTTAATACAGCGCCAAGCATTTCGAATATAAGTGTTTTTTGTGTGCTTGGCTCGCCATATAGGAGTTGCTGTTTAGTCTTGAGTGGCCTTCCAAAGAGTAGATTGACCGCTAACCAGTCCAGAAGATAGTCTTTTTCTTTCAAGTCATTTATCGTGTATTCAAATGGGTGTGCATTAGCGGCTAAATAAAGTAGGAATCTTTGCTGCAAATTGCTTTCCTTTTCTTTGAATATTCTCATATCCTAAAAAACGGATTTCATTGTGTTATAAGAGGAGAATAGCATCTTGACAATTTCCGGCTCATTGTAAATTTGCTCCCACTCTTCAAAGCTTTTGAGCTTGTTGACAATCCACTGATTTCTATCCGGCATTTTCTTATGCATCTCCTGCGCTTTTACGCTTTCTTGGATATGCTGCAGAGTTTGCTCCCCCCAAATGAATGGGTGTGAGTCTTCTGTCAAGAGGAACTTGCAGATTGTTGCCCACGCTTTATAATAGGCCACATCACATGCAACTGGACACCATCCAATTCTGGAAAGATGTTGCTGAATGCCCTTGGGGCAGCTTTTCTATGCACTCCCCTCTCGAGCAGAATACCGATATAGAAATGGGGCCCCTTAGTCATATGTTCTTCCTTAGCAATTACTATGCTTTTGCAGGTGAACATGCGGGTGATTCTTTTTATGATATCCTCTTTGCTAACTGAGACTCTTTTGGGTGTGTCATCTGCCATAGATAGAGTTAACAAAACGTACTTTCTGAAATTGGTAGCTTTAGAGAATTCATTGGTGATAGGGACAATATTGTTGGTATCTTTTATATTCATTTACAGAGGTAACAAAGCCAGTAGGATATTCTGACCCTTGAAAACAGGACTTGAAGAACAAGAAAGACTTTACAGGTTAAGAAAGAGATTATTAACTGCTCTCCTGCGAATGCTGGTAGAAAAAAGAGGATAAGAATGCGGGTAAGAAACCAAACCCACCACTCCTATAAACACTGCGACGAAGGGCAAGGAACCATCGTTGGGAGTCGTAGAGAAGCTACTAGAGCTGGGGGACAGGGCAATACTCACCACCCCACTAGTCAGCACAGGGCAATACTCACCACCCCACAAGTAAGCAAAGCTTGAAAATGGTACTATAAGATCAGATTCTGTTAGCAAAGGCTAGGGCAAAGGAGATAGCGTTAGGAGCTGTTGATAGACTATTAGAGCCCGGAGACAAGGCCATACTCACACGGAAAGTCAACAAAGCTTGAAAGTAGTAATGACCGGCAAAGAGATGAGGAGTCCAATCGCTATACATGAGTACATACACTTTAATGCACTGGGACACATAGGCCAAATGAGCAGGAAACCCGAGGCAGAGGAGGGACTCTATAGCGGCGCAGAAGATGAATGAGAACTCTTTTCATTAGCCTTCGTGCCTCTAAAAAGCACCAAGCAGTTAAGAGAGGAGCTCCAAAACGAGGAGCGGATGCAATGGAAGCTAATTAATACTTACCGGAAGCTGTGGAGACCCTTTTGTATAGGAATGCTGACGGTTCGCTCTCTGTTCCTGTAGTAAAGAGAAGAGCACTCTCTCAGTATGAGCAGCTACTGTCTAACCAGCAAGCACAAAGATCCAAAAGCTTACTTCGCGAATGGGGATAGTCGACATCCTTATTATTGTTTCACTTAGATCCCGGTGATATTATCTAATAAAATAACTGGTAAAAAGTAATGGATCACTTTTCTCTCAGGGTTGCTGCTGTTGGCTTGTAGCTCTGAGACTTCTCTTCTTTGCTTTCCTTTTCTAGTAAGTATTGGTGGCCATCTGCTCTCTCTCTTTTATTGTGGAAAAGAGTTGTAATATATCCCTTTCTTTACCAGATACCATATCTGATAGTAAACACTTTCTCGAGCTATCTTCTAATAAAGGATTGAAAGCACACTAAACTCAAAGAAAAGCTCTTTTCAGGCAAGGCATAACCTGTTGCACTATAGTTATTTATCATTCGCCGCCCCTATTGTATTTTGGAAAAGAGTCGGATCCCCTTATTTGCATTCAAGTGTGAGCTCTGCCTTAGTTACTGCTCTTCTAGTAAGCTTCTTTGCTGCATCTGCATCTGATAGTCAAAAGGGCGCACTAACATTCAAGCTTATTTCACGAAAGGGAGCACACTATCTATCACCACTATCTATCAATACTATCTATCACAACTACTAGAATGGAACAAATCTATTTGTTGAATCTTTCCTTTCCTCCTACTCGTCTCGTAAAGGACAAAGCATAGAGGATTCCTGCACTGAGGACAAGATGCCCTTAAGAATATTCCATTCTAGGCCCCTAACAATGTTTCAAGGGGAAAAAGTGTGGAAGAAAGGAATATTAGTAGGTTTCATTTGCTACCTTTTAAGGAATATTAGGTTGTTTCATTTGCTACCTTTTCACTTTGGCCAAATAAGTGTTTTTCTTTCCTCCTCCTTGATCTGCAGGAGGTCTTCTTTCGGTTGCAGTGAATCTTTTCTCGGTATAACACGAATGAAGAAAAGAACGCTCTCTATGATTTGAACCTAGGACATCGGGGAGACCGACCGTTCTACCGAATTGAACTAAGAGCGCTATCTTACTACACGATATAAAGACAGCTATTGCTTTCTATCTGCGCATTCCTCTATTGCTTTCTATCTTTCAGTATGGGTTCCAATCCTCTTTCTTTGCTTTTTCTCCCTTTCTTTTGAAGTTGCCAGCCCACCACAGCCGACACAGGGACCTCCAGCTTAGTGAGTTCATGGGTGTTGTCTCTTGGAACTACGATTGACTCTGAAAGGTACAACACTACAATTCCTTCATCCTTACTTCTTGCTTCACCTGCTTTCTATGATCAACCCCAGGCGCATTTCGTTTTTGATCTTCGGCTCCTCTTCAGGACCCAAGACTTTGTACTCTCGCAATCGGTACCAATATCAAGTGTCTTCCCTTTATTGCCTAGGAGGTGCATATCATATCAGATAGAGCCATGAAGCTACAACTGTCGATTCAAAAGTAAGAGGTCGCTTCGCTTCTAGAATGTCGACCCAAGAGGAAGCTCCTGATCATTCGCTAAAGCAAAACTCTCAAGTGATATCTCTTGTCCTTGAAGGATTCTATCTATTAACGAATCCGATTTGTTTGTCATGGGTGAAGAATCAATCTTAGAGAGCAGCATCCAATCCAAATAAGCATACGATGATGAATAGAGAGGAAAGCATAGCATCATCGATCATGCGAAAGTGGAACAACTTACAGCATTGACTGGTGGATCTCACTGCTGCAGGAGCAAGGGAACTTCTATAAACTCTCTTGACACTCATTCATCATGTTAGAGATCTCCAGATAGGATTGGTAACAGTGTCTGAGGGTAAGTGTTGAGCGGGATCAGTGTGATTCTACTTGTTTGTTTGGAATCCTGACTCTTATATTCAATGCAACCTATATCTCTCCCACACCCTCGTAGGGCTTTCCAGCACTCGTAGCAGCGTCTTTCTTTCCTATTCATCGGCGAAGATCCCATCCCATATGGATTTGCTCCACTTTCCGCTACTAGATTGGGTGCCTCTTCCTACTTATAGTATAGGTTTAGGGGTGAATTCCAACTTGTCGTAAAGTCTCTACTTGACCGAGTAAGTATCCCTGCAACATCTGTTTGAGGGTCCAGTCATAGATGCTTTACCGAGTCAAGTGTCTGAGGTAAAGGGAATGATTAGTTGGTGGCTATAAACACAATCCGCACACGGTCACAAGTATGTAAGCGGTAAGGGGTCAATCAAAGGCAAAACAAGGTATTGTATTTCTTTGCGAACCTTCATGTGCTGCCAATGCGTTTGTTTGATTATCGATCTACTGAAGTGAAGTATCCCGCATGCAAGCGAACGGAGCGATCCACTCTTTATCGACTTGGAGCACTCAGGGGACCGTACCATTGACGAGGTAGTGTAACTGTTCTAATAGAGGCTAGTGTACTTTGTATACCATTTAACGGATGATAGAGCCTAGACAGACCCAAGATCATTCATGTTCTAAAAAACCCTATCTTTTCTTTTTCTTCATAAAAGTCAGAAACCACTCATTCATCAACAACTGATTCATCAAAATAGAGCTAAAAGAGGCGGGGTGGACGGAGAAACAATCCATTGCGCCTAAAGCTAGCATCTCATACCCATGATACCAATAAGAAAGAGAAAGTAAAAGCTGATCCCGAGTGACACCAGCGAGCAACTGATGCAATGAAGCGAGAGAGTGACTACAAGCCTTCCATTCTCATTTGCTTATTCAAACCTAACTTCCATTCTCATTTGCTTATTCAAACCTAAATCAAAGCACTTTGGAAGGAACAGAAAGGGAGTATACTCGAGACGAGGCGCAGAACGTCGATGGCAGAATGCCTTATTCACCCCTAATCGGGAGGTGTCATGACAATTGATGATTACGACGACTCCCATCCTATTGGATTTGATATTCCCCAATCATCTTGAGGAACCGAAGTGGAATCCTTCTCCTCACAAAGCAAAGTAGCATATTCTTCCTGCTCTGCTTGCGGCATATTAAATGAGTTACAACGACAAGTCGATCTCAATGCCCAATACAAAAAGTGGGTTTTCAGACAGAGGAGACAATAGGTGCCCAACTCGGGTTCTCCATGAAAAAAAAAAAAGTAATAGAAAGAGGAATCAACTTTGATGCGGTCTGCACCTGCTTAAGCCGTGATCTCGGGTCGATACGGCTCGGTTCAGGGGTCCGGATACCGAAGATCCCGGGTAGGGCCTCTTGACGTCTTTAGGGTGAGCGCTCGCGGCAACCCGATCCGAGGTTGGTCTTTAGTAAACGGCTAGTTGCAGTCCCCTGGTAATGCGGTCGCCGTGTACCTGCACAAAGGTCGGACCGTTTCTTCGGCCCGACCCCTCCGACGGTCTAGTTAGGACGAGAAGGGGATTTCTGTGCCGAGCCCCCCCTCCCTATTCTCCAGACCCTCGACTCTTTATAGCTTGGGTCTGATATTACCTGATGTTCCTGTCTGTCAGAGCAAGGTCGTGTCTCTGGCGGGATTTGACATTGCCATTAAGGTCGCGTGGCGGACCATCCTATCGCAGGATGTGGGTGGCCTCGATCGTTGCCCCCTGCGTTTGGGTAGACACGCAAGGTATGGGTGAAGAAGTCGCTCGCTATAAAGGGGTGACGTTGGCGATGTCAGGTCGACGTTAATGCCCGTTCGCTCGACTGGCGCCGTGGCATGTCGCGTTGTCATTTCTCCCTTAGGGGAGTACCTTTGGTTGTCACACCACGGGGTGGCCGGCGTCATGGTCTGCATCCCCGTTGACTTTATGGTGATTCCCCTATCAAACTTCATAAGAAAGCTCGGAATCCTCTTCGCCGCTCTGAACCACAATAGAAGAAAGAAAGATAAGATTTATTGGAAATGTTGGAGGAACACAAGAAGAAAGAAAGAAAATAGGTTCCAAGCTTAGAGACTGGAATTAGCTCTACCGCAAGAATAGAAAGAGTATCTTCGGCTTGCTACTGTCATTGTCCCAACTCCTGAACTGCGTTGTCAATCTGTACTCTTCTCTTGATTATTTCGTTCCCCCAGACATCCATACTCTTTAACCCGTACATCCATACTATTTATTATATTGTTCCCGTAAGCTATCTATACTATTGAGTATATTGTTCCCGCTCCGTGGTCAATAGTACCTGAATCTTCACCTCATATGATATAATATAGTCACTTCCCTGCTGACTAAAATCAAGTAAACAAACAGCTGACACAACAAGTAACGTAGTGAGTTGCGCTAACGGAGCGAAAAGCAAAGCAAACTCGATCAGTATATTAGTTAGTCAAATAAGTATTTTCAGAGTTTCACAGAGGGTGTTTACTTATAGAAATATGGGTTACAGCCGTCAACTTATAGGAAATATGGGTTACAGCCGTCAACTTATAGGAAATATTGGTTCTTCAGCGCCCCTCACTTATGGAATGGAATCTAGCTACACTAAACCCTATTCATACTTGATTATAATATCGGCACCAGCTCTTCTACTTGATTGAATATCGGCGGCACCAGCTCTTCTACTTTCTTATTTGAAACCAACCCCCGCACTGGATTCTTGTCTTGTTCCTCAATCCTTACTTCACTCACTAAGGAACAGGCGATTCTTCAAGTGGAGAGTTTACAATGCCAGTTCCTGTTTCATCCCAACAAGCAACGTATATTAAGCTAAGCGCTAACGTGAGCGGGCACCAACACCTGGATACCATAAAGCGGATGCTCTTGAGACTGTCTCTTTTCTTGGCGATTCAACCCTAATCTCCACTCAGAAATTGTCCCTAGAATAGCATTTTGGCCTCTAATCTACCTACCTGGTTCCCTTGCTCGTGCTGCTACCAATCTCTTTTGTTACCCATCAGTTTGGTTACTTTGTTTCTATGACAGGTGCCCTTCTCTTCTGTAGTTCGGGGAGGAATCTAGCCGAGTTGGGTGTTCGAGAATGTCCTGATTCTTTGCTGTACTCTTATGTCCCAACTTAGTAATGCGCGCAAAGTTCTTCTTGTCTTTCTGTTCGAGGTGATTCTAGATTGGGTGCAACTTTCTATTAGATTCTATTAGATTATTGGTTTTCTTTATGTTAAGGGTAGTAGAGTTCGGGGGTAATCATATCTTAATGTTGAAGCGCTAAGATCTTTGACTGCAAGATGATCTTCATGTATAGAGTAAGGATCGGGGTCTACTGCCGGGCATGAAAGTAGAGTTCGTAAATTCAAGTGTAGTTCCAGCAGAAGAATGGACTGCTCTAGTGAAAGTTAGAGTTTCAGATGAGTCTACATCTCCATACAGTATCAAGTATTGTTCCAGAAGCTCCTCTTATTGAATTGGTTTAAGTAGTAGGGTTAGGTAGATCTGGATTTGAAGCGGGATAAACTACTGGCAAAGAAGCGAGGTGTCGTCCAAAGAGTTTAGTTCCAGATGAAGGGGGAGTACCTGGTTTACTTCGGCCCAGACTTGTTAATGGTTGCGAGAGCAGTAAAGCTTTCTTTGCGCAATCCGAACTTTATACTAAACCTCCGTAGTTTATTCTACTGTTCCTTGATACCGCGGGCTACCCTCACTCCCTTAACAGACAAAGGACGACAATCTGGCCATTCACTTACCACAAGAAAATCACCTCTCTATACCGCAGCACAAGCACCGACCCGAACTCTTCTCTTAGCGCCTAAGCTTTGTTTGTGATAGAAGATAAGAACAATAATTGAAGAAGCTTTATTGTAGAAATGAAATAGCTTTAGCTTGAATCTATTAACAGTTTGTTCTTTTGCCGACCCGAACTCTTCTCTTAGCGCCTAAGCTTGTTTGTTCTTTTGCCGACGCGAACTCTTCTCTTAGCGCCTAAGCTTGTTTGTTCTTTTGCCAAAACAGACTATAGAGGCCTCTCCTTCCACTTCAACTGAAACACTCGATTGAACAAATGAAACAAGAACTTTCCTTAGCACCACCTCCCTAACGCACAGAATGAGATTGAACTGACACTGAACAAGAATACAGAATGGAATTGAACTAACATAGAATAAAGTAACCGACTATAGCATAGCTTCGAAACGAATAAAGTAACCAACTATAGCATAGCTTCGAAACTAACAACGGGTCAGGGCTTTCGAACAAGCAAGTGATAGAGAAAAAGCAACGTAGGAAAGATGTCTTTGTTTTATTGTTGCAAGGTTACTTATTGATTGAGTTTAAGAGTGCTTTAGTGAGCTCGGGCAAGTAAGGGGAAGGGGCCGTAAACCATGATTTCTCGTCCTTCAACGCCTGTTTCACTAATCTTATGTAATCTTGATCATTTAAGACAAAAAAAAAAGCTGTTATAGTGCATTTCTTCTTTATAACATAGACCCTTGAACCTGATAGTAATACTAAGATCATTTGCTCACAACTCTCCCTTACGTGATATCACCTTTTTCATTAACGAGTGAACCCTTTCCCTTTCGATCAGGCAGTCGACACCCGGAATAACAAAGAACACAATTTCAAGCAACAGCGATTGGGATCAGGGCAAGTCCAGCTATTTGGCTTCCTTTACGTTTAAGGGTAGAAAGACAGTACTGGCTTTAAAGCTAGGTGTGATTGATCTTTGATTCGGCGCTCGAAAGAGTGAGAAGACAGAAAACTTATTACGCGCTGTGCTGTCAATTCATTATTTTTATGGTTGCTCTAGTTTCATTCGTTGTCGGTTCAGAAAGGAGAGTGCGAAAAGCTGCGGTAAGGAAAGAATCTAGTAACAAAGCAAACACCCTTAGTTTTCAAATAGATACATATTGGTGCCGTTCTAGCTCAAACAAAGAAGTCGTATTGTTCCGTTCGAGTGTAGTCGTGGATAATAGCCTGGACAGAAAGATGGGTTCCGGGAAGCTGGGTCAGGGTATCATGCTCGTGGTTCTCGAAGTGTAGTTTCTAGGTGTAGGTGCGTGCATTTCTTATTTATGGATTATAGCATCAGTGAATGAATAAATTGATGTTTTCGTTTCAAGAGCTTGAGAAGAAAGATAGGTATGAAATGGTTTTTTCCCTACGAGCAATGTAGTAATGAGAGAGTTTTGTTTGTGTCAGAAGGTAATAAGTTGGTTTTGGAAGTCAGAAGCTAAGGTAGATGAAGCCAAGCGCACCCGAGCTCCACTTTAAGAACGATAACGTCTTGTCCGAGTCAAACTGTAAATGAATCTCTCTTACCTATCTATCTATAGAAATAAGGAATTGAGCTGCTCACTGATCCTGCTGCTTTATCGGATCTGGCTTCTTAGTCGTCAACATGTATGTTACTTTCGAACAAGTTCAAGCGCCGCTAGTCTTCTTCCCACTTACCACTACGAATAAGATCTTCTTCCCACTTACCACTACAAATAAGATAAGAGCTGCCGAACCACCTTCCTCCATGGGGTTCAATAGCAGCGGATTCTTAAAAAGCTTATTTCTTATAGAAGAAGGCTTTCTTTCGGTTATACATAAACGGGTTCTCACACCGTGTTTTCCCATTTGCGTCTTTCATCGTGAGGTAGGCTTTCGTATCAGCTATAGGTCTTTCGCTCCTGTTATTGGTTCAAGGGGTGCTGCCAAATGACCGAACCGCTGTAACTACACGGAGCAGCTTGGATAACAGATGTACAATTCTCTCTATTACGAGGCGAGCGTTGACCACAAGAAAGCACTTATCTCGAATCATAGGAGATTTCTCTTATCCCGGCCTGTGTTCTCCTACCTACCAAACTTGGTAATCTGTCCCATCACGACGAAGTATCCATCTTTCTTTTCTCCAGCCAGAGATTGCAATCACAGACAAGGAGCATATCTTTCAGTGAGGGCTCGTTGACAACTTGAGGATCTCCGCCTACGACAACATGCGATAGAGCTACCAGTCGGCTGCTCCCGAAATAGAAAGGAAAGGAAGCAAAATAACCACAATTGAGCTTCGCTCCACTTTGTGAATTCGAACCCTTTCAATCCTATACTTATACTTGCTGACTGACAGACCGCACGAACTGTTTCTAGAAAAACGTATCGCGTCGAGCAACGGTGAGACAAAAAGTACCTTAGAAAGTTGTCAAAGCCAATAAACCGATACTATAAAGAAACCATTACTCTTAAAGCTATCGAAGACGGCCATAATGGCATGAATCCAATCCTTATAAGCTGCCGAGTTCCCTCTCCTCTGTTTGTTTTGTTTGATAGGAAGCGTAATGAGCGGCCTAGCTACTCATGCTATACTGCTGCGGATCAAACCTCAGTGACTGACGAAAGAACAACCAAATTATGTGGGCGGAGACTCATCCACTTTAGAAGTAGTGCTCCTTCCTTACCTTATACTTGGAAGTGGTGCTCCTTCCTTACCTTGTACTTATCTCCAAGTGCTCTTTTTTTTCGAGATACAAGGATTGGTGATGCATATGAGACATAAGGTTTCGAAAAGACAGGAAGTAATATCCAAACTCAAAAGTAGGAAGCTAACGCGATGTAGTAAGTAAGTCGACTCATCTTACACATCCGGAAAAGAACTCCTCCTTAGGTACAACTAGTGCTGCGTATGGTACAACTAGTGAAGCGTATAAGCTTTTAGCATAAGAGTCTATTGAGTAGACGCTTTGAATTGACTTGCACGTCAGACTGGAAAGGAACGAGCCTAGTAGGGACTAGATCCAGACTCAGTCACTCAACCAAACTCAGTCACTCAACCACTGCTATCAAAAGGACCGGGCACCCTAAATCCACAAAAGAGATCGATTCACCGATTAGCATTTAAACCAGCAGAAGCCAGATGGAGACCCTCTTTCATACTCCCTGTTTTCAATGGATCCTTTGATTTGGTTCTTTGTCTAGAAGTCATCTCTTACGCAATTCAAGTCCTCCTTGTCTTAGTCCTTTATTGTTGGTTTTATATGATGGGGATATAAACAGGAATAACCTTTGTATAGGAACAAATACTAGAAGACCAAAATACGCAGCGGAATAAAATGGAAACACAATCAAACAGAACACCAAGATATACGTGGAAAACCCCTTCAATGTGAAGGGTAAAAACCACGGGGCAAACTAGAGATAATCCACTATGAGAATAATGAATATACAAATCTCAATCTCTTGCCCAAAACCCAAGCAACAACCACAAAAGAATAACTGGGATACAAGGATCACGTTACTGCCCACAATATCTAAAACCTCCCAAGTAATCACAGCAAGAGCCTACTGTAGATTTGATCTAATCTGAGATGAGAACACTGCTAGATGATTGTGAACAGTCTCTCTGCGTTGTCCTTGTCTTCTTCCCTTTCTTTCTCTTCCTCTTCTGCCTTGTTCTCCTTCTTCTCTTTGGAATCTCGTCGCTATAAAGATCTGCCTCGTTGCTGTCTTTTTATAGCTTTAATCTGCCTCTAAAACGCAGCCACCACACCCCCCTAATCTTAATTAGGGTTAGGTTAAGAGGGGGTGTGAGCTGTGGGCTGAATATGGGCCATCAGCCCAACATTATAGTGTTTATTGAATATGAGTGGGTTTGGTTTACTCGAATTCATGAGGCGAAACTCTATTGTATATTCGGTAATGAGTGGAATTATGACTTGAAGAAGGGTTACTTTCCTAGCTTAATGGTCGCTTGTGCTCTAACTCGCCTGGATTCATGCTTTAGTTTAGGCGTTTGAGCTACCAAAGGAATATTTCCCCTGTCTAGCTCTATTTCGAATTGCACGTATATATGTATATATAATAATGATAGAAAAAGCGGGCTCGTTGCTAGGCTTATCTATCTAGTTTTTCGCAGTGGGGCATCCTCGGCTGTTTGTTGGTTGGGGTTAGTGTGTGACTCGGAGTCCTTGTGTTGTCGACGAAGCAACTTGCACGAATATATTATCGTGATGAACCGGCTTGCGTGGAAACTTAGGCTTTCAGATTCGTTTTTGCACTAGCCATGGTCGAGCTTCGCCCACCTATCAAAGCTTTTATTCGCATTGTTGACTGATGCAGAATTCCTTAGCTGATTGCCTCTCCCCTACCCCGAGCCGAGATGTTCAAAGGTGTCAAATCCATGGGTGCGGGAGCTGCTACAATTGCTTCAGGAATATTCTTTTTCTAATAGTGGGTCTTTGGAAATAATATGGATTTTTTGAGGACTATAATGAGGACAGACCCATCACGATCGACTAAACGGAAAGTTGCCCTGAGATATTGGTTCAAATCCAATTCGTGAGAAGAGTCAAATCCTGAGGAGAATTTAGATGTTATAATTGTTGAATGAAGGTGAGTTCAAGGGCTTCAAAGATCGGGAAATGCCCTTAGAGTGCTTTTTTGTCCAGAAAGAGAGCCCTCCCTATCTCGCTCTTGAAATTAAGTAAGATCTTTCTTACCCAGCCCTGGCCCTTGCTTTAAGATGCTCTACTGTTATGGCAACTAAGCCTATACACTTATGGCGAGGAAAGCCTAGTTCGTCAATTGTTCTAGTATAGTATAGGTCTCTGGATGCTTATTCTCTTGGAGCCTGGGATGAAACAAGGGATGAAACAAGAACAGACCCGATTGCTGGCACTGCCAATAACATAACTCTCCCTTCCTCGCACAGCGGATTCTATCCATCTATCTAAGACAAGAACTTTCATTGCGGCTTATAACTTTGATACTGTTTATTCTCTTAGTAAAGCTTATAATCCATCTACATCTACTACTTCAACACCCTCAACCAGACTTTCCACTAAACTTTCTGCTGGACCTCGACCAGAAACGGAATGAACTCGAACGGATCTTGCTTATAGTCCTGCTTCTATAGGATATAAACTCTATTCTTCCCCAACCCCTTCTCTCTACTCGGGAAAGCCAATAAAATATCTCATAGACTTCACTTGAAACCATATCTACTCAGCGTAAGCGCCACCCGAACCGTAATCCACTTTAAGTTCTTACCCACTTCCTTCGCTTATAGCTTCCTTTCGAACTGCATCTGATCTTTCAACTTATTATTCTTATGCTTACTCACCGTATCTTGCTTCTGCTGATTATCTTTCTCGAAATAAATAAATACAGAATTGAACACGCTAAGACGACAAGATGAATTATTACTCGCTCACAAGGAACCTATAGATACTCGCTCACAAGGAACCTAGCCTAGACTCAACTTGCTAGATCGCCCACTGAATTGACAATAACAACTTCTACTACTATAGGATCCAGAGAGGGCATGGAAAACTGGATTAACGGGAGATTAAGAGGATGTAAAAGAGCATATAGGGAGCTGAGATAGAAGCTGTAGGGGAACCGAAAACACAGGAAAAAGGGATAAACTGCAAACACACCCTAGAAAGAAGAAGAGAGAGAGTGTCCGAGGGGTACGAGATGTGGAAGACAAAGAATAGGGTAGAGAGATGGCATGAATAAAAGCAACGAAGAGGCATACCCATCTAAGTAAGACCGCATAGGGGAATTGCCACAAGAGGGGTGGATGAATGGGCGAGGAGGTTGAAGCGGAAGAATGCACTAGTTGGAGAATAAAGAAAAGCTCAGCTATGGAAAATAGAACGAGGAGAGAGCCAAAATAAGCCTATTAACAAAGAAAGGAACACATAAAATGATATAAAGAATGATATAATAAAGTAGAAGTAATCAGACAGGAGGAAGCTATACTGAGAAGGAGATAGAGGGTGGAGGATTAGCTAGTAAAAAGGGATGGGGGAATTCTCCAAAGGGAAAGAAAACAAAAGAGGGAAGGAGTTGTTGCTAGCAAAGTGGAAAGACAGAGGTACAGAGCACAGCACTCGGTTAGTTAGTTAGTTACCGGCTTCTATTATACCTCGCTCAATCCTCTGATTCAGTAAAGGCATCATCTAGTACTGTTGGCTATGAGTCAACTTCAGAATTCTGGCAGCATCTTAGCATCTTCTGATTCTTCTTTTGTAACAGGCAATTCTCTTCTTTACTAGTAGGGCGAAGGAGTTTTCTCTTGCGTGTTATACAAGGGCTAAAGCTTCTTCTCTCTCTTCTTATATAGGAAAACAGATTCCACAAGGTATTCAACAAGAAAAGAAAGATACTTGTCACCGGAGAGCTACTAATAGACCCCAAACTCTACTCTCAGTTCATAACCACTTCTAGCTGACCCGACTCTTGCGCCTGTTCCGATGGACTTTCTTGCTCCTTATGATGATCCTTATTCTTGACCTTATTCCGATCAAGCTACTGATCTCATCGACTTCACTTGCACTGCTGATTCTTGAGTCTACTTCCCGTTCCTTCCCGCGCTTGTTGCTGATTGACTTGATACTGCATTTCCTTATTAGTTTAATACAATACAGGCACCAGAGTCAAGGTATTCAATACTCAATTAGGAGTTATAGGAGTTATATACTAACCACTTCTAAACGTGCTCCTATAGAAAGAGAAGAGCCTAGCTACGTTGCATGTCTGCTGCTGACCTTGGCACTGTAATAGCTGGGCGGGCATTCTTTCTTTGGCTTTATATCCTGCTGACGGGTAGCGGTAAGTATTCTATTTATTCTATTATTATTTCTATTTCTTAGATATTCTATAATTATATCTATCCGGCTCAGCTAACTCAGGCTATAATACCTCTTGCAACTAGCAACAATTCTGAATTTCTTCACAGATGCTATATCACCTTTTTATAGGGTTTGTCTCACAGCGATAGCAAAGGAACCAGAAAACTCTGTTCTAAAGTAGGGTGTTGTAGTCAAAGAATGTAACTAGTGTAACTCGTAGTTACTTAGCCCTTGGTGACTTGGCCGGGATGAAACTAGTATACGCTTGCCTGAAAGCAAAGCCTACTATACCTGTTGAGCATCAAACCTTAACTACTATATCTCAAGAACCAGAACTGGAACAGGAGAAGGAAATAGAAAAGTAGTTGCCGAACACTGGACTTAGTAGGAGGCGAGGAAGCAATAAGTAAGGAAATCCAGAATGAAACCACTAGCACAGCAGCAAGCATTATAAGGTATAGTAGTTTGGTAATAAGAGTAATAGATATATGATTATCGCAGGGGAACCAGCTACGGAAGAATCTGCATCCAAGTCCGTACCGTTGACAGGTTTACAAGTGGTTAGTTTTTTCTATACCTACAATCCATGTGCTCTAGAGCACTCAATTCTGAAAGCAACAGGTGGATCTTCAGCATCAACTAGATCAGGATCAGAGTCTTGATCGGGGGTTTCGTACACTAGCGCATCACGAGAGTAAGAGTAAGCAGAAGCAGTGTAAACGGATTCCTATTGATCAGAGGCAGGGGGTGAACTCGCTAACTCGGAGAAAGAGAATGAATTCTTATATGCTTGATCGAGAAAACAAGCAAGGTTGAAACAATACTAAGTGATCAGCGAGGGTAGGGGCGTCAATTCCTCTATTATATGATAGAGATGCATGAGATTCCATTAATGATTTGTTTTTCTCTGCGCGTAAGGGAGCTCCATTGGCGTAAGAAAGATCTGTATTGGCAAGAGTGCGATCGAGTTTAGTCGATTCTGTCTTCCCTATAAATAGATTTGTTACACTTGACACTAGAACATAACTTCTTGGTGTTGATGGGAAATCCCCTATGGAACCCCTCATGGAGCCTAGAAGAAATTGAAAGCCTATAAAACAGTAGTGAGAGTCTGATTCCAAAGAGTAACGGAATGAAGGCAAGGTACGTTCGAGAAGAAAGAGTGGAGTTATGGTGATGAGGTTGTTGTCCTATTGCAACTTAGCTAGCCACTATACTATACTCTAATAGTCAGAAATAACCTAGTAAACTAGGCTTCTCAAAGGATAGGTAGAATGCAATAACCTAGAGAGCGGCAGGCCCTAATTCATAAACGAGAATCGAAAGAAGTAGAACATTAATCAATATTTTTTTTTTGTTAAGTAAAAGTAAATTGATTATGTGTAAAGTTTCTACAAATAGTTTTATCTATACAAGTCATAGACAAAGCCAAGTAACTCATAGAGTGCGAATGCGATAGTTATGACTACACATGCTGTAGACTATAACTACCTGTGGGTACATTATTTGGCATCATTCCCAAGATCTTTAGCTAATAGCAAAATTAAATTTGATAAAAATATCTTTTTCTCTTCGGGTGAAGTGCTCGGTTTTGAGATCATGCTCCATGCAGGATCTTGAGTCTCTAATAATCTCTTTCAAGAGCTGAGCATTGTTTGTGTATTATCATTCAAAGATTCTATTACATCTCTCCTTCCACGTCCACCAAATAGTGCATCTGAAAGTAACATTTGCCAGTTGTGTAAGAGGCCCTTTTCTTGAGAAACATTGCATAAGGTCGCCTAGTTCTTGGTGCAAGTTTGGTTGCGGCAGTCTATTGAGTTCAAATCGCTGGAGAATTGTTAGAACCCTTGCAGATTCTAAACTTGGGGTTGATCTCTTTAGGGGATCGGCCTCCTTGGAACTCTATAGGGGTTCCTCCCTCCAAGTTGCTGCTCAAAGGCTGCAGAAAAGATTAATCTATTGCTTAAGAAAAGAGAATGAATACATGGCTATTTATAGGACTTTTAAACCCTAACTCCTAACAGGACTCCTACTTAAGACTCTTACTTCTAACCAACTCCTAATATGACTCATACTCAAGACTCCTATTCCCTTACAACTCCTAATTCTTCTCTAAGAAAAAACCTCCTAACAGAATGTCCCTTTCAATTAGGACTCTCCTAGTTAGAGTCCTTACAAAGTGTCCCTCTCAATTAGGACTCTCCTAGCTAGAGTCCTAACATAATGTCCCTCTCAATTAGGACTCTCCTAGCTAGAGTCCTAACAGACCCGCCCTCTTCAAATCAGCCTTGTCCTCAAGGCTGAGATTCCATGAACTCAGGGAACCGAGTCTTCAGCTCCTCATATGGTTCCCATGTGGCGTCTTCAAGTGGTAGATTATTCCAATGCACTAGTACTTCAGTAGAGGGATGTCGGCGACGCATCACGATCCTGCGATCGAGGATGGCCTGTGGTTGGGCTTGAATAACTCCATCCTCAGTTGTGTTGGGCAGTTGGATCTGGGGTGACTCGTGTTCTCCCAACTTGGGCTTTAGGCATGATACATGGAAGACAGGGTGAATTTTGGCATCCTCAGGTAATTTAAGTCTGTATGCCACGGCTCCAATACGCTCTGTGATCTGATAGGGCCCATAAAAACGTGGGGATAGCTTCATGGAGGCTCGAGTATTGATAGAGAGTTGCTTGTATGGTTGTAGGCGAAGATAAACCCAATCTCCCACTGAAAATTCTCTTTCACTTCGTCGTGTGTCGGCTTGCTGCTTCATTCTGGCTTGAGCGGTAGAGAGATTATCTTTTAACAGTTGTAAGAGTTTGTCCCTATCAATCAATTCTTGGTCAACCTGATCTACCTTGGCCGAGCCAATTACATACTTTGGAATCACAGGTGCTGGTCGACCATATAATGCTTCATAAGGGGCACATTTTGTAGATGAATGATATGTAGTATTATACCACCATTCGGCCCAAGGAAGCCATTTTGCCTACTCTTTTGGTCGGTCGCTAGCGAAACACCGGAGGTACGTCTCTAAGCACCTATTTACCACCTCTGTTTGGCCATCAGTTTGTGGATGATATGCTGTGCTCATCTTGAGTTTGGTGCCTTGTAACTGAAATAACTCGGTCCAAAATTTACTAGTGAAGATTCTGTCACGATCACTTACGATGGACCTTGGCATCCCATGCAGTTTAACAATATTTTCTATGAAAATCTGAGCAATACTAGCAGCAGTGTAGGGATTTCTCATAGCACAAAAATGAGCATATTTCGTAAGTCGATCAACCACCACGAGAATCGTGCTTTTACCTTTGGAAGATGGCAGCCCTTCAATGAAGTCCATGGAGATGTCAGTCCACACTGAGTCTGGTATGGGTAGTGGTTGTAGCTTCCCTGGATTTGCCACAGTTTCACCCTTGTGCTGTTGACATACATCACATTGTGCCACATATTCAGCAATAATTTTTTTCATCCCTCTCCAATAAAAATTTTGCTTCACTCTTTTGTAGGTTCTTAGGAATCCAGAGTGCCCTGCTGAAGGTATAGACTGCATTTCATGCAAGATGATTGCGATGCAAGGGGAGTCAGGTATAAGCACAATGCGACCTTTGTAGCGTAAATCCCTCGAATCCCAAGTGTAGTGGGCTATTGCACTTGGATTCTCCTCCAATTTTTTTATGATCTTGCTGATCTCTGGATCCTTCTTCCATTCTTCCCTAATGTCCTCGAGGAGACCGGTGGTAGGAAGGGAGATGGCTGAAACCTTAGCTTGTTCAGGTAGCCGTGAGAGTGCATCTACAACAACGTTTTCTTTCCCCTTTTTGTAAATAATTTCATAATCAAATCCAAGAAGTTTGGTTACCCATTTTTGCTGCTCAAGGGATGATATCTTTTGCTCCAAAAAGTACTTTAGGCTTTTATGGTCAGTTTTAATTTGAAATCGCCGGCCGATCAGGTAGGGTCTCCACCTCGTTACTGCGTGTACAATGGCAAGAATCTCCTTATCATATACTGACATATTTTGATGGGAGGGAGATAATGCCTTGCTAGTGTATGCGAGTGGTCGACCATTTTGCATGAGAACGGCTCCAATTCCGACTCCAGATGCGTCGGCCTCAATGATGAAGGGTCTATTGAAATCTGGTAGCGCAAGCACCGGCGTCGTTGTCATGGCTGCTTTAAGTTTGTCGAAGGCAGCAGAGGCTTTGTCCGACCATTGGAAAGCATCTTTTTTCAGTAAAGAAGTGAGTGGTGCACTGATCTTCCCATAGTCCTTAACAAATTTTCGATAGTAGCCCGTTAGTCCAAGGAACCCCCGCAGTAATTTCACGTTTGTAGGTTTCGGCCAGCCTTGCATTGCCTCAATTTTTGTTGGGTCTACCGCCACTCCTTCTTCTAATATTATATGCCCAAGGTACTCTACTTTTTGCTAGAGAAAGCTGCACTTTGGTTGCTTAACAAAAAGAGTATTCTCCCGAAGAGTCGTCAAAACAATCCGTAAATGCTGAAAGTGAGTCTCAAGAGAAAGGCTGTAAACGAGAATATCATCAAAAAATACCAGCACAAATTTACGAAGAAAGCTTCGAAATATATCATTCATGAGACTTTGAAAGGTTGAAGGAGCATTAGTGAGTCCAAAAGGCATTACCAAGAATTCATAATGGCCATCATGTGTGCGAAATGCAGTTTTTGGAATGTCATCGTTACATACCCGAATTTGGTGGTAACCGGATCGGAGGTCCAATTTCGTGAAGACTCGAGCTCCTTTCAATTCATCAAGAAGTTCATCCACCACTGGTATTGGGTATTTGTCCTTGACGGTGATGCCATTTAAAGCTCGAGCTCCTTTCAATGCACATTCGCCAAGTTCCGTCCTTCTTGTGTACAAGTAGCACCGGTGAGGAATAGGGGCTGTAACTTGGTCGAATCACCCCTGTTTCAAGCATCTCCTTTACGATCTTTTCAATTTCATCTTTCTGGAGGTGAGGATATCGGTATAGTCGAGTGTTCGCTGGTGGCTTGCCCGGAAGGATTGGAATTCGATGGTCGTGTTGCCGAGAAGGAGGAAGACCGCGCGGTTCGGCAAATATGTCGGCAAATTCAGTAAGCAATTGGGCAAGATTTTGATCTTAAAATTCTATTTTCTTCCCCTCTGGTTGCTGCTGGAGGTGCATCGAAAAGGCACCATTTACCTTGTGTAAAACTTTCTCCATTCGTTGGGTCGAAACAGTGGTAATGTTGCTTCCGCGCTTCCCGCGTAGGATGATCTGTTTGCCCGTACAGTAGAATTTCATAATTAATTTAGAAAAGTTCCAAGAGACATCACCTAGTGTAGTCAGCCATTCTATACCAAGCACTGCCTCATAGTCATCGATTGGTAGGAGGAAGAAATCGGTGATAATTTCTTGGTCTTGCAGTAATAGTTTCACCTGCGGGCATCTTTGGTCGCACTTTAGGATTCTACCGTCGGCAACCTTTACATCGAACTTGCTGCAACCTTCAATATGCAGTGCCATCCGAGCAGCAACCTTACTATTCAGGAAGTTATTAGTGCTACCCGTGTCGATGAGAATAGTGATCGGCTATTGTTTGAGAAGGCCTCCAACTTTCATCGTTTGCGGATTTGAATAGCCGGCTAGTGCGTGTACCGTAATGTCGATCGGCTGTGGCTCTTCTTCCATATCTTCTTCTTCATGTTCAAGGCTCTCTTCTAGATGTTCAATGACCTCTTCTTCTACTGGTTCAATCATAAGAAGTCTACCTTTTTTACAGCGATGCTCGCGGCTCCACGGCTCGTCGCAATGCTAACATAACCCCTTCGCAGATCGCTCCCGAAGTTCTTCTCTTGTTAACCTTTTCGGTGCAGGGACTCAGTTGATAGTAGGGGGGGCTGAGGGCTTTAGTAATTTAGGTCGTGGAGTGATCCTTGTCCTCCGAGCTTCATGGTTCAATCTCTCCTCTTGAAGTCGTGCGAAAGAGATGGCTGCCATAAGCGTGTATGGTTGTCGCGCCTTAACTTCTCCCCGGATCTCCGGCTTTAAGCCCTCAATAAAAGTCCCCAATAACTATTTTTCAGACCAATCACGAGTTTGATTAGATAATCTTTCAAACCTGGTTTGGTACTCCTGAATGGTGGAGGTTTGTCGGATCTTTGCTAGTTGTCCGTCAATGTTCTCGTAATAAGTTGGTCCGAAGCGGATCAGTAGTCCTTCTTTGAATTGTCACCATGAAAGGGCTCCATAAGTGTGTTCAAACCAGTCAAACCATTGTATGACATCTCCTTCAAGATGTATAGCTACAATTTCCACCGGATGCATCCGCAGTTTTATGGTACCGAAAATATCGCTCAGCGCGCGAGATCCAACCAATTGGGTCTCCTTCTTCCCATCTAGGGAAGTCCACTCTCATGCGCGAATAGTTGGGGTCGGTCATAGAGCCTCCCCTCTCTTGGAAGTCATCTCTTTGGGCATGATGTGATTGGTTAGAGCTCTCTCCTTGATGTGATTTCTTCGGGCTTGGTGGTCGGCCCAAACTGAATTCGGTAAGGAGAGTCCGAATCTTATCCTCCATTCGTGCCTCAAAGGCTTCAAATTTAGCATTGATTGCCTCCTCAGATGCCATAGTATATGACTCCAAATCTGTGATGTGAAGATCTCTCTTTTGTTGACGAGTTAAAGGCATGTATAGGTTTGATAGAAATCAGTGAAAGTTTGCTGCAGAATTGTGTTGTCTTGTAAGAGCAGAATTATCATCGAAGAAACACGGTTTCTCGACGAAATCTCCACAAAAAATTTGAGAGATTTGAGGAGAGAGTTGACAGCAATATCTCAGTTTATATGATAGCAAGGATGTCCATCAAGAAAATTTCGACAATAACAGCAAGAAAATTGGTGTAAGTTGCGATAGCAGAATTCTCGTCGAAAAATTTCAGCAACATACGATGAAAATTTGCAGCAATATAGGAACGATTTTTTTTTTTTTTTGGATTTTCGGATAGGGATAAATAAATTGCAGCAGTAGTAAGGTAAGAAACCAGAACCTGTTGCAAATCACGGGGAGATCAAAGGTTGATCTGCGGTGGTGGAGATGATGGTGGAATTCGGCGACGATCTTTTAAGCAATTGTGGGAATTGCTTTGGATGGTTGTGGAGGGTTGATGGATGGCTGTGGAAGGGCAGCGAGACGCCAAGAACGCTGCTCTGATACCAGGTGTTAGTGTTAGAACCCTTGCAGATTCTAAACTTGGGGTTGATCTCTTTAGGGGATCGGCCTCCTTGGAACTCTATAGGGGTTCCTCCCTCCAAGTTGCTGCTCAAAGGCTGCAGAAAAGATTCATCTATTGCTTATGAAAAGAGAAGGAATACATGGCTATTTATAGGGCTTTTAAACCCTAACTCCTAATAGGACTCCTACTTAAGACTCTTACTTCTAACCAACTCCTAATAGGACTCCTAGTCAAGACTCCTATTCCCTTACAACTCCTAATTCTTCTCTAAGAAAACACCTCCTACATGAATGCCCCTCTCAATTAGGACTCTCCTAGCTAGAGTCCTAACAGAATGTCCCTCTCAATTAGGACTCTCTTAGCTAGAGTCCTAACAGTTTTAAATGAATGTCCCTCTCAATTAGGACTCTTCAAATCAGCCTTGTCCTCGAGGCTGATGATTCATGAATTCTGGGAATTTGATCTTCAAGTCGTCATAGTTCTCCCAAGTGGCATCTTCTTTTGGTAGGTTCGCCCACTGTATTAGCACTTCATTAGTGGGTCGTCGTCGTCGAGTCACGATCCGTCTATCAATAATGACACTTGGCTGGGTCTGGAGTTCTCTTTGGGTAGTCATATTTGGTGGGTGGCTTTGGGCTGTCTCCAAGCACTTGTTTAAAACTTCCGGTTGGCTGTTGGTTTGTGGGTGATATGTCGTACTGCTTTTCAATTTAGTACCCTGCATATAGAATAACTTTGTCCAAAATCTGCTATTGAAGATGCAAGTAGAATTTGTCACAAGCATAATGCGTCCCTTATAGTGTAATTCTTTTGAGTCCCAATTGTAATGAGCCATGGGGCTTGGTGCTTCCTCCAATTTTTTTATAATCTTACTAGTATCTGAATCTTCCTGCCATTCCATCTTAATATCCTCAAGGAAGTCGCTGGTCGGAAGTGAAACGGTCGAAACTTCAACTTGCTCGGGTAGCTGCGAAAGCGCATCTGCAAGAACATTCTTTTTCCCGTTTTTGTAAGTTATTTCAAAATCAAATCCAAGAAGTTTTGTTACCCATTTTTGCTGCTCGGGGGAAGATATCTTCTGCTCCAAGAGATATTTTAGGCTTTTATGGTCGGTCTTGATTTGAAAGTATCGCCTGATCAAGTACAATCTCCACCTCGTTGCTGCGCGCATAATGGCGAGCATCTCCTTATCATATGTTGACATATTTTGATTGGAGGGAGATAATGCCTTGCTAGTGTATGCGAGTGGTCGACCATCTTGCAAGAGAATGGCTCCAATTCTGACTCCAGATGTGTCGGCCTCAATAATGAAGGGTCGGTTGAAATATGGTAGTGTTAGCACCGGCGTCGTCGTCATGGCTGCCTTAAGTTTGTCGAAGGCAGCGGAGGCTCTGTCCAACCATTGGAAGACATCTTTTTCTAGTAAGGAAGTAAGTGGTGTACTGATCTTTCCTTAGTTTTTCATGAACTTGCGGTAGTAGCCTGTTAAACCTAGAAAGCCATGTAGCAATTTTATGTTTCTCGAGGTCGGCCAGTTTACATTGCTCCAATTTTGAAGGGGCCCACTGCCACACCTTCCTCTGATATGATATGCCCAAGATATTCCACCTTTTGTTGAAGAAAGCAAAAATTCGTGGTTGTTGTGTGTTCAAAAGGTGGTTTTCCGTATGTCTTCTTCGCATGCTCATATTTCATGATACCCGGATCAACGGTCCAGCTTTGTAAAGATTTGTGCTCCCTTTCATCTAGCAATTCATCTATTATTGGAATAAAGTATTTGTCCTTGATGATTATGCCATTGAGAGCTCGGTAATCAACACATATTTGCCTTGTTCCATCCTTCTTGCGTACAAGTAGCACCGGCGAAGAGTAGAGGTTGCAACTTGGCCGAATAACACTCCTGTTTCGAGCATCTCTTTTATAATCCTTTCTATTTCATCCTTCTGGAGATGTGGATACTGATATGGCTGAGCATTTGCTGAAGATTTGCCTGGAAGAATCATTATACAATGATCATGCCGACAGGTAAGAGGTAGGTTGCGCGGTTCGTCAAATATATTTAAAAATTCAGCAAGCAAAGGAAGTATATTTGGATCTTCAATTTCTGTTGGCTCTCCCTTAGTTTGCTGCTCAAGTTGTACCAAAAAGCCGCTGCATGCTTTATGCAAAACATTCTCCATTTGTTGTGTGCAAATCGTTGTTATGTCGCCCCCACGTTTCCCGTGCAATGTCACCTATTTCTCCTTACTATAAAATTTCATAATTAGTTTCATAAAATTCCAAGAAATATCACATAATGTCGTCAACCATTTAATTCTGAGCATGGCCTCATGATTGTTAAGAGGGAGAAGGACGAAATCTGCAATTATCTCTTGGTCCTGCAGCAATAGTTTCTCCTGCAAGCGCCTATGATCACAATTCAAAATCCGTCCGTCGGTGACCTTAACATCAAACCTGCAGCGATTCTCGATAGGTAATGATATCCGAATAGCAAGCTTACTATTTAGGAAGTTAGTAGTACTGCCCGTGTCGATGAGAACAGTGATTGGTTGTTGTTTGAGAAGGCCTCTAATTTTCATCGTTTGCGGGTTTGAGTAGCTAGCTAGTGTATGTACCGTAACTTCGGTCGGTTGTGGCTCTTCTTCTGCATCTTCTTCTTCATGTTCAAGGCTCTCTTTTGGATGTTCAATGACCTCTTCTTCTATCGGTTCAATCATAAGAAGTCCCCTTTTACTACAGCGATGCTCACGGCTCCACGACTCGTCACAATGCCAACATAACCCCTTCGTATATCGCTCCCGAAGCTCTTCTCTTGTTAACCTCTTTAGTGTAGGGACTTGGTCGACAGTAGGGGGGGCTAAGTGCTTCAATATTACTGGTTGAGGAGAGACCCTAGTCCTCCGAGCTTCACGGTTCAATTGCTCCTCTTGATGTCGTGCGAAAGAGATGGCTGCCCTAAGCGTATACGGTTGTCGCGCTTTAACTTCTCCTCGGATCTCCGGCTTCAAGCCCTCAATGAAGGTCCACAATAGCTGTTTTTGAGGCCAATCATGAGTTTGATTAGATAACCTTTCAAACCTGGTTTGGTGGATCTTTGCTAGTTGTTCGTCAATATTCTCGTAATCGGTTGGTCTGAAGCGAATCAGCAGTCCTTCTTTGAATTGTTGCCATGAAAGGACTCCATAAGTATGTTCAAACCAGTCAAACCACTGTATAGCATCCCCTTCAAGATGTATAGCTGTAATTTTTACCATAGATACATCCGCGGTTTTATGGTACCGAAAATATCGCTCCGCGCGCGAGATCCAACCAATCGGGTCTCATTCTTCCCATCTAGGGAAGTCCACTCTCATGCATGAATAGTTGGGGTTGGTCATATAGCCTACCCTCCCTTAGAAGTCATCTCTTTGGGCTTGGTGTGATTGGGCAAAGCTCTCTCCTTGATATGATTTCTTCGGGCTTAGTGGTCGGCCCAATCTGAGTTCGGTAAAGAGCGTCCGAATCTTATCCTCCATTCGCGCCTCCAAGGCTTCGAATTTAGCATTGATTGCCTCTTTAGATGTCATAGTATATGGCCCCAAATCAATGATATTAAGATCTCTCTTTTGCTGTTGGGTTAAAGACATGTATAGGTTGAGAGAAGTGATGGTCGAAAGTGTTGGTGGATGTAGGCTGCGGTTTAGGCTTGTTTTGTGGCTATTTTGGGTGCAGTTTGAGGGTGTAGTTTGGTAGAGTTTTAGGACTGTGGATTAAAGTTTTGGATCTGTGGTAGATGGTAGCAAAGGTTTGACAGAAATCCGTGGAAGTTGCAGCAAGTATGTGCTGTCTTGTAAGAGTAGAATTGTCGTCGAAGAAACAACGGTTTCTCGACGTAATTTCCACCAAAAACTTGAGAGAATTGAGGAGGGAATTGATAGAAAAATCACAGTTTATATGACAGCAAGGATATCTAATTTAATCAAGAAAATTTCGGCAGTATAACAGGAAGGAAATTGGTGCAAGTTGCAATTGCAGAATTGTCGTCGAAAAATTTCAATGGGTTACGATGAAAATTTGCAGCAACATAAAATTATTTTTAAAGATGAATTTCTTAATAGATCAATCTTAGATGGAAGCCAAGATGATCTATGAAGTGTATAAGAAATTTCATTAAAAAAAGATTGAAAATAGATGGGTTAAGGCAATGATATGCAGCTGAAATTTTCTGCAGCATAGATTTTCAAGTGCAACAGATTGGACATAAAAGATCAGTAGTTTATATTCAGAATTTTTTAATGAAACCAGAGGGAAATCTACTGTTAGGAAGTGTCAAAGATGTCATAAAAATTTCGTAGAAATTTGGATAGAAAAAGCACAGTAGCAAGATCAAACAGATGGTGCTATACGGTTTGAATTCTGCAATTCAATTGCAGCAGATTGGACATAAAAGATCAGTAGTTTATATTCAGAATTTTTTTATGAAACCAAAGGGAAATCCACTGTTAGGAAGTGACAAAGATTTAGTAAAAATTTTGTAGAAATTTGGATAGAAAAAGCACAGTAGCAAGATCAAACAGATGGTGCTATGCGGTTGGAATTCTGCAATGTATCTTTCGTCGTAGAGATGAAAACTTTGTGACGAAAAGTTTATGCAGCAATATAGGAACAATTTTTTTTTTTATTTTTTGGATTTTTGAATAAGGATAACTAAATTGCAGCAGCAGTAAGGTAGGAAACCAGAACCTGTTGCAATTCACGGGGAGATCAAAGGATGATCCGCGGTGGTGGAGATGATGGCGGAATTCGGTGACGATCTTTTAAGCAATTGTGGGAATTGCTTTGGATGGTTGTAGAGGGTTGATGGATGGCTGTGGAAGGGCCGCGAGATGCCAAGAACGCTGCTCTGATACCAGGTGTTAGAACCCTTGCAGATTCTAAACTTGGGGTTGATCTCTTTAGGGGATCGGCCTCCTTGGAACTCTATAGGGGTTCCTCCCTCCAAGTTGCTGCTCAAAGGCTGCAGAAAAGATTCATCTATTGCTTATGAAAAGAGAAGGAATACATGGCTATTTATAGGGCTTTTAAACCCTAACTCCTAATAGGACTCCTACTTAAGACTCTTACTTCTAACCAACTCCTAATAGGACTCCTAGTCAAGACTCCTATTCCCTTACAACTCCTAATTCTTCTCTAAGAAAACACCTCCTACATGAATGCCCTTCTCAATTAGGACTCTCCTAGCTAGAGTCCTAACAGAATGTCCCTCTCAATTAGGACTCTCCTAGCTAGAGTCCTAACAGTTTTACATGAATGTCCCTCTCAATTATGACTCTCCAAGCTAGAGTCCTAACAGTTAGAACCCTTGCAGATTCTAAACTTGGAGTTGATCTCTTTAGGGGATCGGCCTCCTTGGAACTCTATAGGGGTTCCTCTCTCCAAGTTGCTGCTCAAAGGCTGCAGAAAAGATTCCTCTATTGCTTAAGAAAAGAGAAGGAATACATGGCTATTTATAGGACTTTTAAACCGTAACTCCTAACAGGACTCCTACTTAAGACTCTTACTTCTAACCAACTCCTAATATGACTCATACTCAAGACTCCTATTTGTTAGGATCGGAGCGGCACTAAGAGGGGGGGGGTGAATTAGTGCAGCGGATTAAAACTTCGGTTTTAGAAAAATCTTTCGTATGATAAGAACGAAACTTGAAAGACTTAACTTGAAAGCGTATTCTTGAAGTTGCGCAGCAAAGGTTATAAGGAACTAAAGCATGTAAGAAGGTTTGCAGTAATGTAAACAGCAATAATGAAATGCAAACCAGAGATTACGCCGATTTTAGAGTAGTTCGGTCAAATGACCTACATCCACTTGCGAGGCCCCTCTTCGATGAGGCTCCCACCTTCCACTAGAAAATCTCTTGAAATGGAAGGGTCAATACCCCTCTTACAACCTTTTACAAACAGCTCAACCTCTTACAAATTTTCAATAAGAAAGGAGGAGAACTCTCTAGCAAATTGAAAACAAGACTTGCTAAGACTTTCTAAGACTTTTCTCTCAATCAAAATGCTTCTCAAAAGTTGTAACCTCAGCTGAGATTTGAGGGGTATTTATAGGCCTCAAGAGGATTCAAATTTGGGCTCCAAAATTTGAATTCTCTTTAGGTTCCCGAATGCTGGAGGTGCCACCGCCCAGCCAAGCGGTGCCACCGCCCAGCGCTCGGGTGCTGGACGGTGCAATCGCCCAGCCAAGGAGGTGTCACCGCCCAGCTCTCGGGTGCTGGGCGGTGCCACCGCCTGGCTCTCCGATTTCACTGGTTTGGCTTAATTTAAGCCCAAACCATATCTGACTTTGGGCCCAGTTGGCCCCTAACCAGGATATAGGATTATCTCTTAATCCTAATCCTAATTACAAGTGAACTACATAACAAAAACACAGCCTAAGCAAGCTTTCAACCGCGAACGTCGAGTCTTGTTTCGGTGAGCTTTCCGACGAGCTTCTTCCGACGGACTCCCATCAAGCTCTCGATCTTGTGATGACTTTAACGAGTAGCCGAGCCTTCTCGGTGATCTCCGTGAACCTTCGACGATCTCTTCGGCGAACTTCCGAAAATTCCGATAGGTTCCCGATTTCTTCTCGGTTGGTTCCGGCAGCATCTCCGACGATTCTTCGGACACTTAAATGTCCATCGATCTTGACTCCGGTATTCTTGCTTTATATTTTCTGGTTATCGTAGTTAATCCTGCACACTTAACTCAATAATATAGATTAGATCAATTAACCCATCAATTGATTTCATCATCAAAATCCGAGATTCAACACTATTCCCTTACAACTCCTAATTCTTCTCTAAGAAAAAACCTCCTAACAGAATGTCCCTTTCAATTAGGACTCTCCTAGTTAGAGTCCTTACAAAGTGTCCCTCTCAATTAGGACTCTCCTAGCTAGAGTCCTAACAGAATGTCCCTCTCAATTAGGACTCTACTAGCAAGAGTCCTAACAAGAATCTGTTAGAACCCTTGCAGATTCTAAACTTGGGGTTGATCTCTTTAGGGGATCGGCCTCCTTGGAACTCTATAGGGTTCCTCCCTCCAAGTTGCTGCTCAAAGGCTGCAGAAAAGATTCATCTATTGCTTATCAAAAGAGAAGGAATACATGGCTATTTATAGGGCTTCTAAACCCTAACTCCTAATAGGACTCCTACTTAAGACTCTTACTTCTAACCAACTCCTAATAGGACTCCTAGTCAAGACTCCTATTCCTTTACAACTCCTAATTTTTCTCTAAGAAAACACCTCCTACATGAATGCCCCTCTCAATTAGGACTCTCCTAGTTAGAGTCCTAACAAAATGTCCCTCTCAATTAGGACTCTCCTAGCTAGAGTCCTAACAGTTTTACATGAATGTCCCTCTCAATTAGGACTCTCCTAGCTAGAGTCCTAACAGTTTTACATGAATGTCCCTCTCAATTAGGACTCTCCAAGCTAGAGTCCTAACAGACCTGCCCTCTTCAAATCAGCCTTGTCCTCGAGGCTAATGATTCGTGAATTCTGGGAATTTGATCTTCAAGTCGTCATAGTTCTCCCAAGTGGCATCTTCTATTGGTAGGTTCGCCCATTGTATTAGCACTTCATTAGTGGGTCGTCATCGTCGAGTCACGATCCGTCGATCAATAATGGCACTTGGTTGGGTCGGGAGTTCTCTTTGGGTAGTCATATTTGGTGGGTGGCTTTGGGCTGTCTCCAAGCACCTATTTAAAACTTTCGTCTGGCTGTTGGTTTGTGAGTGATATGTCGTACTCCTTTTCAATTTAGTACCCTGCATATAGAATAACTTTGTCCAAAATCTGCTATTGAAGATGCAAGTAGAATTTGTCACAAGCACAATGCGTCCCTTATAGTGTAATTCTTTTGAGTCCCAATTGTAATGAGCCATGGGGCTTGGTGCTTCCTCCAATTTTTTTATAATCTTACTAGTATCTGAATCTTCCTGCCATTCCATCTTAATATCCTCAAGGAAGTCGCTGGTCGGAAGTGAAACGGTCGAAACTTCAACTTGCTCGGGTAGCTGCGAAAGCGCATATGCAAGAACATTCTCTTTCCCCTTTTTGTAAGTTATTTCAAAATCAAATCCAAGAAGTTTTGTGACCCATTTTTGCTGCTCGGGGGAAGATATCTTCTACTCCAAGAGATATTTTAGGCTTTTATGGTCGGTCTTGATTTGAAAGTATCGCCTGATCAAGTACAATCTCCACCTCGTTGCTGCGCGCACAATGGCGAGCATCTCCTTATCATATGTTGACATATTTTGATCGGAGGGAGATAATGCCTTGCTAGTGTATGCGAGTGGTCGACCATCTTGCATGAGAATGGCTCCAAGTCTGACTCTAGATGTGTCGGCCTCAATAATGAAGGGTCGGTTGAAATCTGGTAGTGTTAGCACCGGCGTCGTAGTCATGGCTGCCTTAAGTTTGTCGAAGGCAGCGGAGGCTCTGTCCAACCATTGGAAGACATCTTTTTCTAGTAAGGAAGTAAGTGGTGCACTGATCTTTCCATAGTTTTTCACGAACTTGCGGTAGTAGCCTATTAAACCCAAAAAGCCATGTAGCAATTTTATGTTTCTCGAGGTCGGCCAGTTTTGCATTGCTCCAATTTTGAAGGGGTCCACTGCCACACCTTACTCTGATATGATATGCCCAAGATATTCCACCTTTTGTTGAAGAAAGCAAAAATTCGTGGTTGTTGTGTGTTCAAAAGGTGGTTTTCCGTATGTCTTCTTCGCATGCTCGTTTTTTATGATACCCGGATCAAAGATCCAGCTTTGTAAAGATTTGTGCTCCCTTTCATCTAGCAATTCATCTACTATTGGAATAAAGTATTTGTCCTTGATGATTATGCCATTGAGAGCTCGGTAATCAACACATATTCGCCTTGTTCCGTCTTTCTTGCGTACAAGTAGCACCGGCGAAGAGTAGAGGTTGCAACTTGGCCGAATAACTCATGTTTTGAGCATCTCTTTTATAATCCTTTCTATTTCATCCTTCTAGAGATGTGGATACTGATATGGCTGAGCATTTGCTAAAGATTTGCCTGGAAGAATCATTATACAATGATCATGCCGACAGGTAAGAGGTAGGTTGCGTGATTCGTCAAATATATTTGAAAATTCAGCAAGCAAAGGAAGTATATTTGGATCTTCAAATTTTGTTGGCTCTCCCTTAGTTTGCTGCTCAAGTTGTACCAAAAAGTCGCTGCATGCTTTATGCAAAACATTCTCCATTTGTTGTGTGCAAATCGTTGTTATGTCGCCCCTACGTTTCCCGTGCAATGTCACCTGTTTCTCCTTACTGTAAAATTTCATAATTAGTTTCATAAAATTCCAAGAAATATCACCTAATGTCATTAACCATTTAATTATGAGCATTGCCTCATGATTGTTAAGAGGGAGAAGGAAGAAATCTGCAATTATCTCTTGGTCCTACAGCAATAGTTTCTCCTGCAAGCGCCTATGATCATAATTCAAAATCCGTCCGTCGGTGACCTTAACATCAAACCTGCAGCGATTCTCGATAGGTAATGATATCCGAACAGCAAGCTTACTATTTAGGAAGTTAGTAGTACTGCCCGTGTCGATGAGAACAGTGATTGGTTGTTGTTTGAGAAGGCCTCCAATTTTCATCGTTTGCGGGTTTGAGTAGCCAGCTAGTGTATGTACCGTAACTTTGGTCGGTTGTGGGTCTTCTTCTGCATCTTCTTCTTCATGTTCAAGGCTCTCTTTTGGATGTTCAATGACCTCTTCTTCTATCGGTTCAATCATAAGAAGTCCCCCTTTACTACAACGATGCTCACGGCTCCATGGCTCGTCACAATGCCAACATAACCCCTTCGCATATCGCTCCCGAAGCTCTTCTCTTGTTAACCTCATTGGTGTAGGGACTTGGTCAACAGTAGGGGGGGCTAAGGGCTTCAATATTACTGGTTGAAGAGAGACCCTAGTCCTCCGAGCTTCATGGTTCAATTGCTCCTCTTGATGTCGTGCGAAAGAGATGGCGGCCATAAGCGTATACGGTTGTCGCGCTTTAACTTCACCTCGGATCTCCGGCTTCAAGCCCTCAATGAAGGTATACAATAGCTATTTTTGAGACCAATCATGAGTTTGATTAGATAACCTTTCAAACCTGGTTTGGTACTCCTGAATGGTGGAGGTTTGTTGGATCTTTGCTAGTTGTTCGTCAATATTCTCGTAATCGGTTGGTCTGAAGCGAATCAGCAGTCCTTATTTGAATTGTCGCCATGAAAGGACTCCATAAGTATGTTCAAACCAGTCAAACCACTGTATAGCATCCCCTTCAAGATGTATAGCTGCAATTTTCACCATAGATACATCCGCGGTTTTGTGGTACCGAAAATATCGCTCCGCACGCGAGATCCAACCAATCGGGTCTCCTTCTTCCCATCTAGGGAAGTCCACTCTCATGCATGGATAGTTGGGGTTGGTCATAGAGCATCCCCTCTCTTGGAAGTCATATCTTTGGGGTTGGTGTGATTGGGCAAGGCTCTCTCCTTGATGTGATTTCTTCGGGCTTAGTGGTCGGCCCAATTTGAGTTCGGTAAAGAGCATCCGAATCTTATCCTCCATTCGCACCTCCAAGGCTTCGAATTTAATATTGATTACCTCCTTAGATGCCATAATATATGCCTCTAAATCTATGATGTTAAGATCTCTCTTTTGTTGTTAGGTTAAAGGCATGTATAGGTTGAGAGAAGTGATGGTCAACAGGGTTGGTGGATTGGTGGATGTATGCTACGATTTAGGCTTGTTTTGTGGCAGTTTTGGGTGCAGTTTAAGGGTGTGGTTTAGTAGAGTTTTAGGGCTGTGGTTGAAAGTTTTGGATCTGTGGTAGATGATAGCAAAGGTTTGACAGAAATCCGTGGAAGTTTTAGCAAGTATGTGCTGTCTTGTAAGAGTAGAATTGTCGTCGAAGAAACAACGGTTTCTCGACGTAATTTCCACCAAAAACTTGAGAGAATTGAGGAGGGAATTGATAGCAAAATCATAGTTTATATGACAGCAAGGATATCTAATTTAATCAAGAAAATTTTGGCAGTATAACAGCAAGGAAATTGGTGCAAGTTGCAATTGCAGAATTATCGTCGAAAAATTTCAGCGGGTTACGATGAAAATTTGCAGCAACATAAAATTGTTTTTAGAGATGAATTTCTTAATAGATCAATCTTAGATAGAAGCCAAGATGATCTATGAAGTGTATAAGAAATTTCATTCAAAAAAGATTGCAAATAGATGGGTTAAGGCAACGATATACAGCTGAAATTTTCTGCAGCATATATTTTCAAGTGCAGCAGATTGGACATAAAAGATCAGTAGTTTATATTGAGAATTTTTCGATGAAACCAAAGGGAAATCTACTGTTAGGAAGTGTCAAAGATGTCATAAAAATTTCGTAGAAATTTGGAGAGAAAAAGCACAGTAGCAAGATCAAACAGATGGTGATATGCGGCTTGAATTCTGCAATTCAAGTGCAGCAGATTGGACATAAAAGATCAGTAGTTTATATTGAGAATTTTTTGATGAAACCAAAGGGAAATCCACTGTTAAGAAGTGTCAAAGATGTCATAAAAATTTCGTAGAAATTTGGATAGAAAAAGCATAGTAGCAAGATCAAACAGATGGTGCTATGCGGCTGGAATTCTGTAATGTATCTTTCGTCATAGTGATGAAAACTTTGTGATGAAAAGTTTATGCAGCAATATAGGAACGATTTTTTTTTTTTTTTAGATTTTCGAATAAGGATAACTTAATTGCAGCAGTAGTAAGGTAAGAAACCAGAACCTGTTGCAATTCACGGGGAGATCAAAAGATGATCCGTGGTGGTGGAGATGATGACGGAATTCGGTGACGATCTTTTAAGCAATTGTGGGAATTGCTTTGGATGGTTGTAGAGGGTTGATGGATGGCTGTGGAAGGGCAGCGAGACGCCAAGAATGCTGCTCTAATACCAGGTGTTAGAACCCTTGCAGATTCTAAACTTGGGGTTGATCTCTTTAGGGGATCGGCCTCCTTGGAACTCTATAGGGGTTCCTCCCTCCAAGTTGCTGCTCAAAGGCTGCAGAAAAGATTCATCTATTGCTTATCAAAAGAGAAGGAATACATGGCTATTTATAGGGCTTCTAAACCCTAACTCCTAATAGGACTCCTACTTAAGACTCTTACTTCTAACCAACTCCTAATAGGACTCCTAGTCAAGACTCCTATTCCTTTACAACTCGTAATTCTTCTCTAAGAAAACACCTCCTACATGAATGCCCTTCTCAATTAGGACTCTCCTAGTTAGAGTCCTAACAGAATGTCCCTCTCAATTAGGACTCTCCTAGCTAGAGTCCTAACAGTTTTACATGAATGTCCCTCTCAATTAGGACTCTCCAAGCTAGAGTCCTAACAGACCTGCCCTCTTCAAATCAGCCTTGTCCTCGAGGCTAATGATTCGTGAATTCTGGGAATTTGATCTTCAATTCGTAATAGTTCTCCCAAGTGGCATCTTCTATTGGTAGGTTCGCCCATTGTATTAGCACTTCATTAGTGGGTCGTCATCGTCGAGTCACGATCCGTCGATCAATAATGGCACTTGGCTGGGTCTGGAGTTCTCTTTGGGTAGTCAAATTTGGTGGGTGGCTTTGGGCTATTTCCAAGCACCTATTTAAAACTTTCGTCTGGCTGTTGGTTTGTGAGTGATATGTCGTACTCCTTTTCAATTTAGTACCCTGCATATAGAATAACTTTGTCCAAAATCTGCTATTGAAGATGCAAGTAGAATTTGTCACAAGTACAATGCGTCCCTTATAGTGTAATTCTTTTGAGTCCTAATTGTAATGAGCCATGGGGCTTGGTGCTTCCTCCAATTTTTTTATAATCTTACTAGTATCTGAATCTTCCTGCCATTCCATCTTAATATCCTCAAGGAAGTCGCTGGTCGGAAGTGAAACGGTCGAAACTTCAACTTGCTCGGGTAGCTGCGAAAGCGCATATGCAAGAACATTCTCTTTCCCCTTTTTGTAAGTTATTTCAAAATCAAATCCAAGAAGTTTTGTGACCCATTTTTGCAGCTCGGGGGAAGATATCTTTTGCTCCAAGAGATATTTTAGGCTTTTATGGTCGGTCTTGATTTGAAAGTATCGCCTGATCAAGTACAATCTCCACCTCGTTGTTGCGCGCACAATGGCGAGCATCTCCTTATCATATGTTGACATATTTTGATCGGAGGGAGATAATGCCTTGCTAGTGTATGCGAGTGGTCGACCATCTTGCATGAGAATGGCTCCAAATCTGACTCTAGATGTGTCGGCCTCAATAATGAAGAGTCGGTTGAAATCTGGTAGTGTTAGCACCGGCGTCGTAGTCATGGCTGCCTTAAGTTTGTCGAAGGCAGCGGAGGCTCTGTCCAACCATTGGAAGACATCTTTTTCTAGTAAGGAAGTAAGTGGTGCACTGATCTTTCCATAGTTTTTCACGAACTTGCGGTAGTAGCCTGTTAAACCCAAAAAGCCATGTAGCAATTTTATGTTTCTCGAGGTCGGCCAGTTTTGCATTGCTCCAATTTTGAAGGGGTCCACTGCCACACCTTCCTCTGATATGATATGCCCAAGATATTCCACCTTTTGTTGAAGAAAGCAAAAATTCGTGGTTGTTGTGTGTTCAAAAGGTGGTTTTCCGTATGTCTTCTTCGCATGCTCGTTTTTGATGATACCCGGATCAAAGATCCAGCTTTGTAAAGATTTGTGCTCCCTTTCATCTAGCAATTCATCTACTATTGGAATAAAGTATTTGTCCTTGATGATTATGCCATTGAGAGCTCGGTAATCAACACATATTCGCCTTGTTCCGTCTTTCTTGCGTACAAGTAGCACCGGCGAAGAGTAGAGGTTGCAACTTGGCCGAATAACTCCTGTTTTGAGCATCTCTTTTATAATCCTTTCTATTTCATCCTTCTAGAGATGTGGATACTGATATGGCTGAGCATTTGCTAAAGATTTGCCTGGAAGAATCATTATACAATGATCATGCCGACAGGTAAGAGGTAGGTTGCGCGGTTCGTCAAATATATTTGAAAATTCAGCAAGCAAAGGAAGTATATTTGGATCTTCAAATTCTGTTGGCTCTCCCTTAGTTTGCTGCTCAAGTTGTACCAAAAAGTCACTGCATGCTTTATGCAAAACATTCTCCATTTGTTGTGTGCAAATCGTTGTTATGTCGCCCCTACGTTTCCCGTGCAATGTCACCTGTTTCTCCTTACTGTAAAATTTCATAATTAGTTTCATAAAATTCCAAGAAATATCACCTAATGTCATCAACCATTTAATTATGAGCATGGCCTCATGATTGTTAAGAGGGAGAAGGAAGAAATCTGCAATTATCTCTTGGTCCTACAGCAATAGTTTCTCCTGCAAGCGCCTATGATCACAATTCAAAATCCGTCCGTCGGTGACCTTAACATCAAACCTGCAGCGATTCTTGATAAGTAATGATATCCGAACAGCAAGCTTACTATTTAGGAAGTTAGTAGTACTGCCCGTGTCGATGAGAATAGTGATTGGTTGTTGTTTGAGAAGGCCTCCAATTTTCATCGTTTGCGGGTTTGAGTAGCCAGCTAGTGTATGTAACGTAACTTTGGTCGGTTGTGGCTCTTCTTCTGCATCTTCTTCTTCATGTTCAAGGCTCTCTTTTGGATGTTCAATGACCTCTTCTTCTATCGGTTCAATCATAAGAAGTCCCCCTTTACTACAGCGATGCTCACGGCTCCATGGCTCGTCACATTGCCAACATAACCCCTTCGCATATCGCTCCCGAAGCTCTTCTCTTGTTAACCTCTTTGGTGTAGGGACTTGGTCAACAGTAGGGGGGGCTAAGGGCTTCAATATTACTGGTTGAAGAGAGACCCTAGTCCTCCGAGCTTCATGGTTCAATTGCTCCTCTTGATGTCGTGCGAAAGAGATGGCTGCCATAAGCGTATACGGTTGTCGCGCTTTAACTTCTCCTCGGATCTCCGGCTTCAAGCCCTCAATGAAGGTCTACAATAGCTGTTTTTGAGACCAATCATGAGTTTGATTAGATAACCTTTCAAACCTGGTTTGGTACTCCTGAATGGTGGAGGTTTGTTGGATCTTTGCTAGTTGTTCGTCAATATTCTCGTAATCGGTTGGTCTGAAGCGAATCAGCAGTCCTTCTTTGAATTGTCGCTATGAAAGGACTCCATAAGTATGTTCAAACCAGTCAAACCACTGTATAGCATCCCCTTCAAGATGTATAGCTGCAATTTTCACCATAGATACATCCGCGGTTTTGTGGTACCGAAAATATCGCTCCGCCCGCGAGATCCAACCAATCGGGTCTCCTTCTTCCCATCTAGGGAAGTCCACTCTCATGCATGGATAGTTGGGGTTGGTCATAGAGCTTCCCCTCTCTTGGAAGTCATATCTTTGGGGTTGGTGTGATTGGGCAAAGCTCTCTCCTTGATATGATTTCTTCGGGCTTAGTGGTCGGCCCAATCTGAGTTCGGTAAAGGAGATCAAAAGATGATCCGTGGTGGTGGAGATGATGACGGAATTCGGTGACGATCTTTTAAGCAATTGTGGGAATTGCTTTGGATGGTTGTAGAGGGTTGATGGATGGCTGTGGAAGGGCAGCGAGACGCCAAGAACGCTGCTCTGATACCAGGTGTTAGAACCCTTGCAGATTCTAAACTTGGGGTTGATCTCTTTAGGGGATCGGCCTCCTTGGAACTCTATAGGGGTTCCTCCCTCCAAGTTGCTGCTCAAAGGCTGCAGAAAAGATTCATCTATTGCTTATCAAAAGAGAAGGAATACATGGCTATTTATAGGGCTTCTAAACCCTAACTCCTAATAGGACTTCTACTTAAGACTCTTACTTCTAACCAACTCCTAATAGGACTCCTAGTCAAGACTCCTATTCCTTTACAACTCCTAATTTTCTCTAAGAAAACACCTCCTACATGAATGCCCCTCTCAATTAGGACTCTCCTAGTTAGAGTCCTAACAGAATGTCCCTCTCAATTAGGACTCTCCTAGCTAGAGTCCTAATAGTTTTACATGAATGTCCCTCTCAATTAGGACTCTCCAAGCTAGAGTCCTAACAGAATCTCCTTCCATATCCATTTTGTATAATCACAAGCAAAATAGAGGTGGTCAACAGTTTCTTCTTGTTGTAAACAAAGGGAGCATCGGTTAACATGATAGATACTTCTTCTTTTCATATTGTCTATTGTAGGTAGTTTATTGAGAAGGGACTGCCATGTACATAAGGAGTGTCTTTGTGATCCCGGTCGATCCCATGTCCAACTGCTTGGGACCCATTTGTTATTTCTTTGCCTAATTTGATTCCATACGGATGTGGCACTAAATTTGCCATTGTCATGAGGCCAAATAAGTATATCTGAAGAGTTGTTCCTGATTGGAATAGCTATGATAGTCGGCCAAAGTGATAACATTTCGGGAGAAATAGGATTAGGGAGACACCAGGTACCGTTAGCAATGAACTCGGAAACCTTCCAATCTTTGGGAGCCCCAAGATCTTTTTGTATTCTGTCGCCATATAATTGAAATATACTCTTCCCATTCACCCAAGGATCGTACCACATATTAGTACTAGTTCCAGAAGAGATTACATACGAAATATGTTTTATTAGCCAATTCCTTGCCTTTAAAATTCCTTTCCAAGCTGCAGAGTGGTATGTTCTTGTTGAAATTTCCCAGATTGATTCCTTTGAAAGATACCTAGCAGAAACCCATTGTGACCATAAGGAACATTTGTTTTGCAAAAGATCCCACAATTGTTGTACCAGGCATGTTTGATTTCAATCTCTAGTATTTCTCAAGTTTAGCCCCCCTTCATCTTTCGGTTTGCAAATGCTATCCCAATTTACCATATGCATTGCCTTATCATTTGTGCCATTCCAGAAGAAGTTCATTAATAACCGTTCAATATCTTGGAGAAGTCCAGCAGGCAGAAGAAATGCATTACACCAATATATAGAATAGGAGTGCAATACAAAACGGATGAGTTCGAGTCGTCCTGCTTTTGATAGAAGCCTATTTTTCCAAGAAGAAATTCTATTCTTTATTTTTTGCAGGATAGGCTGACAGTGGGTTTTGTGAATGCCTGTGGATATGAGTGGGAGACCCAAATAAGGAACTAGCAGGCTTCCCTCACTAACCCCCAAAGTTTATGCAATAAAGACCTTATCCTCAACGTAAGGGCTCATATATACTTTACTTTTCGCATGATTTAACTGAAGTCTAAAAACCATACCAAAGTCATTCATAATAGTAGCCAGGTTCTTTACTGAAGTTGGATCATTTTGGAGAAAGATAAGTAAATCATCCGCAAATGTTATATGTGATATATGAATAGAGTCAGCATTAGGTACCTTAATGCTGCCATTTAAGACTGCATGTTCCAACATACAGCTAAGTCCTTCCATCGCAATAGTAAAGAGATACGGAGAGAGTGGATCACCTTGTCGGATGCCATTCGTGCTCCCAAAAAAACCAATAGGTGAGCCATTAAAGAGTATCGAAAACTTTGGAGTTTCTAGGCAAGATTGAATCCAATTTACCCATTGCTGTGGGAAGTTCATATTGAGGAGCATCTTATAGATAAATTTCCTATTAACTGAATCAAAGGCTTTCCGTAAATCAGCTTTAAAACATATTTTTGTCCCTCTTGCTTTTGAATGCAAATCTTTGACCAAGTCATTAGCAAGCAAAATGTTATGATGTATACTTCTCCCTTTGATGAAAGCAGCTTGATTTGGGCTAATGATCTTGTGTATTACCTTTTGCATTCTATTTGCCAATACTTTGGAGATGATCTTGTAAATAAAGTTGCATAATGATATGGGTCGATAGTTCTCTAGTGAATCAGCCCCTGCATTCTTCGGAATTAAAGAAATAAAAGTACAATTCATTTCTCTAAGAATATGACCTGAAGAGAAAAAATGTTGGCAAGCCTTGATCACATCATTTCCAATAATAGACCAAGCAGTTTGGTAAAATTCAGCTGGAAATCCATCTAGACCTGGGCTTTTGTGCTTTGGTGACTTAAAGACAACACATACAATTTCGTCGTCTGTAATTGGGGCATTGAGGATTGAAATAGCTTCCGAATCAAGTTTTCTAGTCGGCTCCACATGAATGTTATTAGTTTTCCCAGCTTGATTGAGTAAGGAATAAAAAAATTGCTCTGTGTGTGCTTTAACCTCATCTAAATTCTCAATAAAATTATCATCTTTGTCTCTGCATTTGCTGATATGGTTAACAGCCCTTCGAGTAGCAATTGAAGCATAGAAAAATTTAGTATTGGAATCTCCTAGTGTAAGCCAATGCTGTCGAGACTTCTGCTTTGCAAAACTTTCCTCCTGTTTTAAGGCTTGCATGAAGTTATTTCTAGCTTCTGTCTCTTTGTAGATAATATTCTCATCATTTGGCTGAAGTTGCAGCTCATGTTGCAATGGCTGAAGTTGCAGCTCATGTTGCAATGACATTTGTATTCCACTCCTTTAGTGCTGCTTTACAGGCTTTGAGCTTTTGACATAAGATGTAAGGGGGGGATCCATGCACGTTAACATTCCAAGCAGATTTGATAACATCAAGAAATTAAGGATGAGTACTCCACATGTTAAAGAATCTAAACGGTTTCTTGCCTCTTGGTGTCGCTTTGTCTGCGTGTATATACATTAAAGAATGGTCAGAAAACAAAAGAGCACCATACTCAAGAAGTGAATCTGGGTAAACTGTTAACCATTCATGATTAATCAAACACCTATCAAGTCGAGCCATTATTTTTCTGTTAGCTGCACCTTGATTACTCCAGGAGAGCCAATTACCCACAGATTTCATATCAAACAAAGCTGCAGTGTCAATGTAATCATTAAAACTTTGAAGCTGGCTTTCTGAAAGTTGTCTACCGCCCTCTTTTTCATTTGTGTACCGAAGAGTATTAAAGTCTCCAAGAATAATCCAAGGTACATTGAGACAGTCATTTGCAATATTAGTTAGGTCAAACCAAAGAGTATTTCTTTCTTACATACTATTTGAAGCATATATACTAGTGAAATTGAATTGACAGCGATTCTTTTTGTCCTCTACCTTAAGATGAATGAATTGATCAGTAGCAGAAATAAACCAAGCATTAATAGAGTTAGGATGCCATAAGACCCATATTCTACCAAAAGTTTCATTTGAGTCATTGGTAAACAGTTCTGCGTCCGGCCATATTAAATTCTTTTGAGCTTGAACGCGCGATTGTTTAATTTTCGTTTCTACTATAATAACAATATCACATGCGGCAGACTTGATTATTCTGTTGAGCTCCCGACATTTCTCCGGCTTATTAAGTCCGCGAACATTACAACATGTTATCTTCATCAGTAATAAAGAAATGAAAAGGTGGTAAGGTATTCATCTTATGACTTTGGATGGACTGTACCATCCTTTTTCTTATCCTTCGGTTTTGTATTTTTCTCCCGCACAATATCCTTACCTTTTATGGCTTTATTCCTATATTTATCCACTTCATCTACAGCTTGCAGATTTTTAAACTTTAAAATACCTTGAATCATATGGTCTTGATTGGCAGGGTTTGTTGAAGCACGATAAGATTGTTGTAGCACAATATCCTGGATAGTACTTGTTGGAGTAGCCTGGCTAGAGAGGTTTGTTGGGGCATGAGTTTGTTGAGACAGAATATCCTTGTTGGCGATGTTTGTTGTGGCCTGAGTTTGTTGAGGAAGAATATCCTTGCTGGCGAGATTTGTTTGGGCCTGAGTTTGTTGAGTTATTGTGGACGGATCCAATGATATTGGAAGAGATGAAGTTCCTGACTTATGTTTCTCCTGTCCACTAGTACCAAGGGAAACCTCTGTTGTGGAAGGCTCCGACATTATAGGAAGAGATATAGTTTTGGTTTTGTCCTTCTGTCCGCGGTGCTGTCCTTGCGAGTCGGAATGCTCAATAGTCTTCGCCACCATCGGTGCTACTACCATTAGAGAAGACTCGCTTTGTTGCTGAGGTGCTTGACGTGGTCGATAGACCTTTATGATTTGTTTTGGAGTTTGCTGACAAGCTCCATTTTCATGACCAAAAGATAAGCAATGCTGACATCGTTGTGGCTTCCAGGAATATGAGACATGTACCTTCCGAGTGTTCCCGTCAAGATCACGATAGAAAACCTCATTTGGAAGATCTTCGTCGGAAGAAACCAGTACGCAAGCTCGTGCAAATGCTAATCTCGTCTGAGCAGCTGTTGCTTTGTCGATGTAGAGTGGCTGTCCCAAAGTGCTGCATAACTTTGCAATAAAACGTCGACTCCAAAGATGTAGAGGAAGACCTTGAAAGGATACCCATAATGGAATAGACTGTAGGCTATCTAACTCCAAACGGACATCAGGAGACCAGCGTCGTAGAATCATTGGATGGTCGCGAATAGTCCAGAATCCTTCGAGGACCCGTTGTAAATCTTCTTCAGAGTATAGCTTGCAAACAAAGAATCCGTTCTCCAGCATATAAAGATGAAATGACGATATTCCCCATCGAGTTTTGATAAATGATGATAGTGGGAAATAAGATGTTTTGAGACCTACCACATAGCCAACAATCGCCATAGACCATGTCTCAATAAGCTCTGCTGAATCAGTAGTCTCGTATACAACAATCTTCTTATCAGCCTGAACTTCTGGAGTAAAGAATTCCAAGCTTAGATCCGGACTTCCAACCGGAGCCTTGAAGAGGCTAGTCCAAGGCCTAGGGTCACTGGAAATGAGGGCAGGCTGCCGCGATCTAGAGCGCGACCTACTTCGATGTTGTTTCGTCGAAGGAGTTTCTCTCTGGAGAGGATATGGAGGAGGAGCCAATTGAGGGGTAACGGTAGGGAGTCTTACCATCGTATCAACCCTCCCGCCATCGTCGCCAGCCCTAGGGGCCGTCGCTGCCATGTTTGATCCCTCTTCTGGTCGCGGCTATAGAATCGTCTCCATAGGGAAAAGCCACCGTTGCAGTATATCAGATCGCCGATACAGTACTGTCGCCCTAGGGAGATCTGGTCGCCGCTATAGTATCGTCGCCCTTGGGGAGAAGCCGACGCTGCAGGAGATCCGATCACCACTACAGTAAGGGAGATCAAATCGTTGCTATAGTATCGTCGCTCGTGGGAGAAAGCCAACGCTGCAGGAGTCAGATCGCCCTAGGGAGATCTCGTCGTCGCTACAGTATCGTCGTCGCTATAGTACCGTCGCTGCTACAGTGTCGTCGCCGCCGCTACAGTACCGTCGCCCTTGGGAAACAGCCGACGCTGCAGGAAATCAGATCGCCGCTACAGTGTCGTCGCCCGTCGCCCGTGGGAGAAAGCCGACACTGCAGGAGTCAGATCGCCTTAGGGAGATCTGCCCGCCGCTACAGTGGTCGCCCTAGATCTGGTCGCCGCGACAGTGTCGTTGCCGCTACAGTGGACGCCCTAGATCTGGTCGCCGCTACAGTGTCATCGCCGTTGCAGGAGTCAAATCGCCCTAGGGAGATCTGGCCGCCGCTACATTGTCGTCGCCGCTACAGTGGTCGCCCTAGATCTGGCCGCCGCTACAGTGTCGTCATTAATCAATATTATATACGTGTGAACGTGAACCCAATGTTTCATTTCACAAAAAAAGAGTCGAGTCAGAGCCAAAGCTATGAGTGGAAGAGTCTCGAAAGGGACAAGTCTCATAATTTGGATGCATAGAGGTAGGCTTAGATTAAGTCGCGGCAGGGCGGGTGAAGAAGCGGAGGTAAGCCACAGGCTTCACCCACTACTATAGCAAGATTGAAACCCATACTGATGAGAATTGCACTCGGGTTAACAGGAACGAAACCCGTGCTATAAAGAATGCATCTACTATCAACAAGGCTTTCACTGCTAGAGCCAAGATCTATACTACTGGAAAGAATGAGAACAGTACTCGTTAAGACTGACTCCATCTATGAACTAGCAATTCAACTCCCGGGGAAGTTCACAATTCCACTAGGGCGGCTTTGACTCCAAATAGAGAAGTTAACCCACTTGGTTTAGTATGGCTTTCCTAGCTATTAGACTGACTTTATCTAGTCTCGATTTCCCTACTACGATTCTGTAAACACTTACTCTGATCCCTCTACTAATAAGAGTCAAACTTTGAAGAAAGAAATGGCTGTGGTATAAGGATACAAGAATGGATCTTACTGGCAAAAAGGCTAGGCTATAACTACCGCTCCTAGTACTTTCACTTAACTGCCTATCAATAGGGCTGGAACTTGGAATCCAGAATATCCCTATATGGGCACCAAGGCTCTCACTCCTGATATCAACCCTTGCTCTACTTTCTCTTAACCTAGCACTACTGCCTTACATGCTATAACTACCATTTCTACTATGATAACTCGAAAACAAGGGATCTATCTGACTACTTCCCTAAATAGTATGCCGCTCTTTGCTTGAAAATTGCTATTACTTGATTCAAATCTAATAAGACAGGTAACAAGGTATCCTAACTTTATATTTCGCCCGGTATCCCAACTACTTAGTTCCAATTCTGATTACGTGCCTGGGCTCTTTCAACACCAAACAAACACTCCTTTCGCCTCCGCTCCTTCAACACCAAATACACCTCTTGCATTTTGACTTCCTAACCTCTGGCCTGGTTCTGACTTCTTTCTTTTCTTCTAACTTGCCTATTTGGTACTTGAGTTCTCACTTATGTGTGTAATTCTATACTAACTACTATAGGTCTTATAATGCCCTACATCATACCAATACAACTAGGAGTCCATCATACCAATACAACTGGGAGTCCATCATACCACGGCACTACTATAGTATAAGAGCTAGGCATCTAAGAATGAAAGGAATAAGCATAGGCCTGATATACAGTAGTGGAGGAATAGGAGAAGTGTGACTACTAGAATGAAAGTAAGTAGCACCAGAGCTGAGCTAGAGTTTCGCTAAGGAATTCCAATCAGCAGTGTCAGTTTAAGAGATGGTTGCTAAAGACTTCAATGTTTGTGGGCCGGGGACAAGATCTTCTCTCCTTGTTTTTCGGGTCATACCCCAATCCTCATTGTGTGGGCTAAGCTTCTCAAGAGTCTATTACTGGAGTGGGACTTAGCACATATGCTGGGTCTGATCTAGGTCAGTAGAAGACTGATTTTCATGTTAGTTAGAGTATGCACCTGGGGGCAATATACTCTATTTAGTTTGCATTAATATGGTTGTTAACAGAATAATTAATGTCAGATAACAGAATCAATGTAAGGTGCCGGCTTAAGGCTTGGCCGAATGTAGCTCAATGATTCCCTTGCCTCCCTTGCACACCCGGCTACCGAGTTCTATTATGCAAGTGTCCTCTCTAAGACCAGTCATTACCTCTAATGAGTTGAATTACTTATATCGAGTTCAAGTAGTTCGAGCTCAATTCTTTAGTTTAGTAGCAACTCCAAGACAAGGAAGAAAGGCTCTTAGCGCCTTCAAAAATAAATGCAACCCAGAAACGGAATTCTTGCCTTCCCACCTCCCCCAGCTGTTCGAGTGTGATTCCTCCAACAAGCTGCATTATCAACAAGCAACATTATCAACAAGAGTCAAGTCAACAAGTATTCTAGTGGTATCTCTCCTATTCTCTAGTGTAATCCTAGTTGTTCGTTCGATTCCTTTAAGAAGTTATTACAAGTGATGTTAAAAGGAGCTAAAGAATGCGAGTGCGCCCCGGTAGGTTGGAATAAAGAGATAGGACATTGAGAATTGATATAAGTAGTGAAAGCCTGGTTGCTGGTAGCCCCAGTATTGGTATAGCATAAGTTGTAGTTTGTCGCTAATAAGCAATAGAGTTAATACAAGACAAGGAGAGTTAGCTTGAGGGTTCCCAGTCCAGGTTAAGTTCTTTCCAAATAGGGTAGTATCTCAGTCCTGCCAGTACTAGTGGATTTATTGTATAGTATTTCAGTTGTCCAATCCCTTAGGTGCAGTTCCATTCTTTTAGTAAGTAGCTAAGGCCTTGTTAGTACAGGTTCTGCTCTTATATGCCCGGTTAATATCCTTTATATTCCCAGTTCGATTCTATAGTTAGTAACCGCAGAACGAGAAACAGGAAAGTCAGCCTAAAAGTTCAGGTAGTTCGAATCATAGGTAGTAGAGAATGTTGAATCTCGTATTTTGATGATGAAACTACTTGATATATGTTTATGATTTAATCTGCATTTTGAGTGACGTAGGATGCTTCGATCTGGATGAGACAATTAAAGCAGGAAAATCATGTTGTGCCGGAGGAACATGTCAGAAGATTGGACGTCAGGCCGGTGGATCGGTCGACGTATCGACAGAAGGCTTCGGGTCGTGGACTCGGGCATCGGGCCAAGAAGAGCGGGTATTGTGCCAAGGATATCGGAGTTGCGGAGTCAACAGGCCGATTGGGCAATAGGCTGCAGGAAAGGACGATGCGCCGAAGAATCGGACGAAGCGTCGAGGGACCAATGACATGCCGGACAACTTGGTTAATTGCTTAGGATTAATTGTCTCGATCGAAGTTTTTGTTTTGAGTGTGCAGGATTAACTACGATGGAAGAAAGACATGCAGCAGGAGTTGCGCCGGAGTCATGACAATGATCACGTTGGGAGTTCAAGAGCTCGACGGAAGTTCGGACAGTCGTCGAAGGTTCTGCGGGAACAAATCCGAGAAGTCCAGAAGCTTGCCAAAGGAGCTTGTCGAAACTTGCCAAGTGGATCGTCGCAAGTCCAGGAGTTTGCCGGAAGTCCGCAGGAGGATCACCGAGGGTTCGTCGGATGATCGACGGAAGTTCACCGGAAACTCGCCGGAAGAAGCGATTGACGCACCGGAGCAAGCTGCAGAATATGCCTTAGGAAATAATCGTAGTTAGCACATTGATTAAGTTAGAAATGGGAGGTGATCCCATTAGCTTAATCTTGGGGCAATTGGGCCCCTGAAAGAATCAAATTGGGCCGAATGGATTTACCCATTCGGACCCTGATTGCTGTGGGAGGTGCAAACGCCCCAGCCAAGAGGTGGCACCGCCCCGGGCTCAATCTCCGAGCGAGACTGGGCGGTGCAACCTCTTCTGTCAAGAGGTAGCACCGCCAGAGCTCAAGTTTCGAGCTCTGCCAGGTGGTGCAACATCCCCAGTCAGGCGGTGCAACTGCCTGAGCTCGGTCTTCGAGCTCTGGCAGAGAGGTGCAACCGCCCCTGACAGAGGTGGCACCGCCCAGAGGCTCAGTCTTCGAGCTTTGCCAGGCGGTGCAACCGCCCTAGTCAGGAGGTGCAACCGCCTGATCCCGAAATTCCAGGAATTGACAGATTTGAGCTCCAAATTTGAACTGGGTTGGGTCAGAGAGGTGCAACCGCCCCTGACAGAGGTGGCACCGCCCCGGGCTCAGTCTCCGAGTGAGACTGGGCGGTGCAACCTCTTCTGTCAAGAGGTAGCACCGCCAGAGCTCAAGTTTCGAGCTCTGCTAGGCGGTGCAACCTCCCCAGTCAGGAGGTGCAACCGCCTGATCCCGAAATTCCAGGAATTGACAGATTTGAGCTCCAAATTTGAACTGGGTTGGGGCCTATAAATACCCCACCCATTCAGCACTGAAAGCACAGAACACACACTCGAAATCTTGCTGTCTTTCTGTGATTCTTAGAGCTCAAAACTGCTAGTTCTCCTCTTTTTGTTCTTCAAAGTTTGAGTTGTAAAGAGAGGAGAGAAAACTTTTATAAGGGTTGTCTCCTAAGCCCGTCAAAAGGAGTGAATCTGTAAGAGGGTGGTTGGCCTTCGCCTATTGAAGGAAGGCCTCTAGTTGACGTCTATGACCTCGTCGGTGGAGGAAGCCAAAAGTGGAGTAGGTCAAGATTGACCGAACCACTCTAAATCTCGGTTTGCATTTCCTTTGAGCATTTTACCTTCACTGCAAACATCTCAATAGCTTACTGCCCTCTGCGATTTTACGAACGAGTTTCAAGGTTTAGACGTAAATCTGCGTTTAGACGTAAATCTACTTTTTCGTATGATCATCATATTGCAGATTGCGTTTACGTTTTGAGCTTTACCATAACTGCACACTGCCTTTATACTCCTGCTTAAACTGCGTCTTATCTAATCAAGTGATTTACGAATCAGCATTTAGATGTAAATCAGTTTCTTCGTACGAACGTTGGATTTCAGTTTGCGCCGATATTCTGGTTTTCATCATAGCAGCAAACTACCTGCTTAGTTTGACTTTAACCTTGCTTAGTATCAACTTTCATACAGAAGTTGTTTTTATCGTTCGAACGCAGCTTTCGATTTTAATCGCAGAAAGTTTTCCGCTGCACTAATTCACCCCCCCTCTTAGTACTCTCGATCCTAACAGAGAAAGGTTCAAGGACAGTAGTGCAAGAATACATATGAGTAGAGTTAGGTTTAGAGCTAGGGCTTGGTGGACAAGTCAGAATCACAGATGGGTAGGGCAGGCTTGGGAGCTGGCCGAGCCCTTAAGTCAATTATTGTTCTCTATATAGACAAGGCTGCCGAGTTCAATTAGGGCGTTGTTCCCCGACTTTTGAGTGGAATTACTCGTTGCTGCTATGGGTGTTCCTACTCTTTTGTTGCTTGATTGAATTCTTTCTGCCCCAATAAATAGATTAGTGGAAATGCCACTCTAACAGCACTTACTTAGGTTTATGGTAAATAGATCGTTGAATATACCCAATCGAGTCAAACAGGTTGAGAGCCAGGGAAACGGTCAGCAGATAGGGAATTGAGATATGGAGCTAAAGAAACAGAGACAGTAGCCGAAGTTGGTTCGAAGTCGAAGTAGAGAGAATGCCATTAAGGAAATAAACACTTAAAGCACGGATCTAGGTTTAAAGCTAGTGGAGCAAGGGCAGCTGACGATGGCGCCCTGTTGAAAGTAAAAACACTGCACTCACTTTAGTGGGTACGGCCTATATTGCTTACTGGAATGGGTACAACCTATAACGTTAGCTTATTTGCTTGAGCGGGTGCGTTAGCAATTTCTCAAGATGTTGTGCGCTAGTTAGCTTTGAAAAGAAGATAGCAGTTATCCATATATAGGAAGATAGCAGTTATCCATATATAGATAGAAAGATAAGTCAGCGTCCCACACTTATATTAGTTGTGAACAAGCGAGGGAATAAGCATTCTTTATTCCAGAGTAGTAGCGAACAAGCAAGGGCTACTTACAAGCTCGGCTGCCTATATTAATATGATGAAAGTAAGCAGTAAGTCAGGACTAAGGTTACAAGCCAAAGGTAATAAGCTTGTTTACTATCTTCTATCATCTTGTTTACTATCTTCTATCATACTGTATTGCTCATTTCTTTTTGTTTTTTAGCAAGTTAATAGTTCAGTTCAGGGCAGAATCCAATCTCAAGGAAGCAGCAAGTGCAGCAAGTGTTTCATATAGAATGCAGCAGTGGAATAGAAAGTAGCTTCGATTGCTTGAGTTCAATCAGTTGAGGTTGGTTTGTTTGGTGGTATATCCTTCCTTATATAAGTAGTTTTGATCCCAGCTCTGGTCAAATGGATTTAGGAAAGCTTGCATGTGAAATCCTAAAGCGAGTTTTCTGTTTTCACTGTCTTCTCGAAAGTTCAAGTAAAGGTGGTTCACCTAGGGTCTGTGAAAGATACTAAGCTTAGCCTTTACCTTTGCACCTAACTTTCTAATCTGCCTCTTGCTTTGTTCTTATCTTCAATAAATAAATAGGACTAGCTGTTCGGGTTCGCGATTCACCTTATTTACTAGCCGATCCTGAAAGAATCAACTGCAATCGAATATGCCTCTAGTCAATATACGAGATAAGAAAGGAAAGGCTCTATTTTTCTTGTAAGGATACTTACATAGGCAGATGTTTAGACTAATCCTTCTGCGTTCCATAATCTTATGATATAGCTATGGCATATGAAGAGAGGCGGATGTCCCCGCTTATATGCTTGATCTTGTTAGCAACAACAGTACTTGCTGACTCATCTACAGCTTCAAAAAATACTTGCTCCGTAGGTGTAACCCATCAAAATCCGAGAAAATAGATGTGACTCGGGAACTGGAGAACTAGTCTGATATCAAGACACTCGATAGAGTCAATCCTCGAACAGTAAGGAAGGGACTTCTACTTGTTTGTAAAGGCAACAAGAGGCACTTCAACTCGACTCTAGATGGCAAGTAATTCCCAATAGATTAAATGAAAATAGCAACCCAACACACACTTCTCAAAGGGTATATTCAGGGTGAAACCAAAGTCAGGGGTATATAAAGGGTAGGTATTATTTGGACTGATACTATATGGCTTGCCTTTCCCCGAGGAGGACACGGGCTCACTCTCCGACTGACCTACTTCAACATAAAGTTCATCCTATTAGAGAAAGAAAACTTGCCTTACCTCTTCCTTGTATGTAACCCTAAACGGAATTCCTTGAAGCGAAGACCCGCTTGCTGATTCCTTTAATGATTCCCTTGCCCACTTCTCTTATTGATTACTGAGTTCCCGAACACAGGACTTGTGAATTGAGAGCATATAAAAGAAATACAGAATTGAACTTGATTGAGTGGAAGTAGGCAAGTAGTCAAGTCAGAATCCCACTAGCCATAGCAGAATCCAATTATAACATTAAGGATGGAACTACTGATAAACAGCCTATATGAACTGACCAACAACCAAGCTACTAATACTTGCTTTTATTTATTATTAGACTAATGCCTCTAAGAACGATAACACTACCTATTCTAATTGAACCAAGAACGGGGAAATCAAACTTACTACCCCTTGAACCGAGCCTTGCCTTGGCACCTATTAGTCGACACACCCTATACTTTGTATTCTCTATCCCCGGGTTGGTTGGCTCTTGACTAGTAATAGAACATAGGCGTTTAAGTCAGTAAGGAAGGTTTTCAACAAGCAATATAGAATCAAAGTAAGTAGCTAAGGTCTCATAAGCACTAGTTCGATCCTTTTTGGTACTGGTGTGAGAATAAAAGCAAGGGAGGGAAGCCTTAAGAGGGTTAGTTGACTTCTGTCCAGCTATGAATGCGGGATGTCGCCCCTAAGTGACTGTGTGTGTTATATGCCGTACTATGGTTTCAATCAGTTATGTGCCATACTATGGTTTCAATCAATAGGTGTGTGTTGCCCCAGCCCGGAGAGTCCTTAGAGTGTTTTTACTTACTTCTATAATTGGTGTACCTGCACAGGTGTCTTATTGCTGCTGAACCCGAAGCTACCTGCCTAATTCTTGCTATAACCCATCTTAGCCTAGCCTTCCCGGAGACTATTCTGGAGGACGCCCTAGATTCTTATTCCTCCGTGCGAACGGCCTTGTCTTGTGTTTAGTTCGAGAGTTAGTCTGCCCCTATTTGCTTTCAAACTGACATTGCTTTATCCGATTCTTGCTACCTGGACTTGGATTCTTTAGTTTGATTGCTGGTCTTATGCTCCCTGCTTGAAGTCTATATCTCCTTGTTCTCATCAATGGTATATTCAATCGGCCAACCTTTACTGTTTAAGTACTTTTTGATTCTCATCTTGAAATTGCTCTCTCTGTCTTTACTGTCTATTAGTACTTATTTCCGGACGAAATGAATACGAGTAAGATCCACTATCTGGTAAGTTAAGCTCGAGCCACTGCGGGTAATTCTAAGAAGTAGCATAACATAAGAGGAGTTGGCTTCTGATCTCCCATCCACGGGCATATTCTTGCACTGATAGATTGAATTCTTTGACTTATTCATTGGATTCCCTTTTTCAAGTACTGGTTTAGTTAGCCAATCCTTATTGGCACTAGGTAAAGTCTGAGAAGCACTGGTTACAATATTGAAGTTAGTGGATTCATTCTCATTGGCATAGTATCTATTCTCATTGTCAGTAGATGCATTCTCTTACTTATGGATTGAATTGCTCGTCAGCAGATCGAGTCCTATTGGCATTAGTCACTGGGGGAACACTTATGAAATTCTAGATTCTATATGGAATAAAGTATTGTGATAGACGCTAGTTGGGCTTAGAAGCAAGTCAAGCAAGAATCAAATGAGTATTTGTGGAACATAGCATTAGTTTCACTGGTTTAGGGGCATAATCCGGAATGTTAAGGTCCGGGCCAGCGCCATCAACTAATAAAGAAATAGCTAAAGGCAACAGTAGAAGAATAGGTAGTGGAGCAAATGAGGGGGAATCGGAGGTCAAACATAGGAAACTGCTCGGAACATGAAACAGAGCATAGGAATCGGAACAAACAATAGGAATAGGCCCCCACACAAAATGAATTGAACTCAATGCAGAGATCTTATGTTTTAGCCTTCCTTTCCTCCTAGTTAAGATATCCTGTGCTTTACTCTTTATATCGAGTTGGATTCTTGTGTTCCCTATGCCGCCTTGCTACTTGAGATTGGGTTCCTATCCGGAGTCTCCTTAGATGCATCCTTCGTTGTAGCTTCGGTCTTCCACTTGATGTTTCATTCCTTTTCCGCCGGAGCTCAACTCTAATTATAGAATGTATTTCTTTCCGGGGGCCTATTAAGTATCTTTGTTTCTAGTTTGAATATTCATGTTCAGAATTTCATTTGATAGCACTAGGACTCGGTTGGTGGACAAGAAAGGGAGATAGGTTGGGCAAGAAGTAGGTCAATTATGTAAGTAAGCTTTTTTCTTATCTGTTGGCGTACTATTGAGTGAAATCAAGTTTCAAAGCAAGCAGCGGTGCCAGGTGGTTAGTAAAATCCCTATTCCCAGTATTCGTTTGTAGCCAGAGTAGACGTGGGCAAGGACGGAATTGAACTCATAAGTGAGGATACCCAGGCGCGGGATACGAGCTAGGTCAGTATAGGACTTCTGCTTTTTTGACTAGGTCCAGTATAGGACTTATTGTTGTAATAGTCAGAATCAAAGAAGTAAATAGTAGAGTTAAAGCATAGATCGAGAGCCTTGTCAGCGACAATTGCAGGTTGAGTGGCCCGTCCAGAAAGCAATACTAATGGACAGTAAGGGCAGAGTTCAAGATACGAGCTAAAGGCGTTGAAGCCTGTAGAGGAAGTTTGAAACTCATAAGTCAGAATAGAATCACAGACAAGAAAGAGGGGCTCTTAGTTAATAGGTAGTAAGCTAGTTAGGCAGTTGTTTTTGTCTTGTATTAGGTCCATCCCTTCCATCAGTAGTTACATTCCGATAGTAGTGTCAGCATCCTTATGGGTAAGCGTTAGTATCCATTCTTAGGTCAGTATCATATGCCCCACAGAGAAATTCTTATCATCGTTAGTTGGATTATAGTGTTTCGAGTTAAGGCCCTATTTATCCGTTCAGTCTTAGAAGCAATGACTATGTCCTGTATTCTTGTATTGATTTCTTAGAAGCAGGCTTGGAAGCGAGGAGTACGGCTTGGCATTACATATATTTGATGGATACAATTAGGCCTGGACTGCTCAGTTACATTATAGGTCTTAACAGCCTTTGTAGTGGAGACCAGTGTATAGTTATGAGTTGGGTCACACCCGTAAGAGAGGTAAGTCTTTAAGCAGCAAAGCAAGGGCAGCAAAGCAGCTGGCAGCAGTGTAACCCTGGCTCGAGGCTCGTTAGTCAATAGGGAATTCCAGTTAAGAGTTCGGTTCTTGTCAACACTAGTTCAATTCTCTTAAGTAGTGGGTTCGTCCTGTTAGTGCTGTTATATCGGTAGTTCAATTGCCAGTTAGCGAAGGAAGGAATAGAGGGCAATAGTTCCATCACCGTTAGTGGGGCAATAGATACATAAATCCAAAAGAAAGTAGAATCACACATATAAATATAGAAGTCGTAAATACATTAAGTACCGCTATCGCTTTGTTGCTCCGTTCGTTCTCTTCAACGGACTTAATTCCTTGCGCACGCCCTATTGTTCGGATGCTTGGTATTGGTTGGTACCAAATAGCATATGATCCACACATCAAATATCAGAATTTAGATACATTGATAGTAAGTCAATTTAGGTACATTGATAGTTAGTATTTTCTAGAGCTCCTGTATTTAGGTACATTGATAGTCAGTATTTTCTAGGACTCCCGCTTTGACTCTCGCTTCTCCTTTAGGCTTTCTTTAGCGTGCTTTGGAGAGTTTCAATAGTTGCAAAGGCGTCGTCGGGTTCAGGTCCATAATCCAGTCTCGGGTCAATAAGCTCGTCTCGGGGAAGGAAGCTCCCATATGTAGGGTGCATACAATAGTTTCGCCCATATATCTTATATGATTTGCTACCTATATGATTTGATCAACCGGGAAGGCGTCGCGAAGTCTATCTGTGAGTAGATTGGGATCACGGTGCCTGAGGGTCGCAATGGAGCTAGTGCTCCCTGTGTCGTCGGGTAACGGAGTCTTTCCTTCAATTGAGTACAGGTACCTATTGCTAAGTCAATCATTTCTTATCTAAAGGGACATGAATCTACCCTTTAATTAAGTCAGAATAGATAAGACCAATTGTAGGTAAGATTGACTGCCCTGAACCCAGTACGGGACAAAAACGGACTCATCTCATTTATAGGCCCCAATAGTAAGTAGGATTGACTGCCCGAAACCGCCTATTCGTAGGACTGCGCCTATTCTCCTACACGTAACCTCACTTATCTATTCTTAAAGGGTGTGGCGAAAGTGGAGTGATTTATATGATGCACAACGAATCTCATTATAGGACCTAACACCTAACACTTGATAACCAAGTTACCTAACTTACCTACTAGAATAGAGGCACCATAAGAGACTGCCTGATTAAGCAATTGTAATATCCCATTAGTCCCACATCGGAAGTGCAGAATGTGTATGATTAGCTTATAAGGGCCTGATGAGTATACTACGTTACCTCTCGCTTAAGCATTTTGGTCCGCCGTTGAGGACCAAAATGGAGTTATTGGCCAGTTAGCTCATCAGACCCGGGTCGTGACATTTGGTATCAGAGCCGACCTAGCATTAGGGCAGGGTGAGAGGGCTGTAGTAGGAAAGGGCTACCCGTGGATGGAGTCAGAGCTAATTGGGTTGGGGATAATGTAATCCCATTAGTCCCACATCGGAAGTGGGGAATGTGTATGATTAGCATATAAGGGCCTGATGAGTGTATTACGTTTAACTCCCGCTTAAGCATAGTCCCACATCGGAAGTGGGGAATGTGTATGATTAGCATATAAGGGCCTGATGAGTGTACTATGCTAGGGTTCGATCTGGGATATGTCGGGCCTTGACGAGGACGTCAAGCTAATTGGGTTGGGGATAATGTAATATCCCATTAGTCCCACATCGGAAGTGGGTAATGTGTCTGATTAGCTTATATGGGCCTGATGAGTGTACTACGTTACCTCCCGCTTAAGCATTTTGGTCCGCCGTTGAGGACCAAAATGGAGTTATTGGCCAGTTAGCTCATCAGACCCGGGTCCCCATTAGTCCCACATCGGAAGTGGGTAATGTGTATGATTAGCTTACATTTGGTATCAGAGCCGACCTAGCATTAGGGCAGGGTGAGAGGGCTGCAGTAGGAAAGGGCTACCCGTGGATGGAGTCAGAGAACTCATCACGGCGTGGAGCCACCACTGAGTTAAACCTCACATGCACTATGCTAGGGTTCGATCTGGGATATGTCGGGCCTTGACGAGGACGTCAAGCTAATTGGGTTGGGGATAATGTAATATCCCATTAGTCCCACATCGGAAGTGGGTAATGTGTATGATTAGCTTATATGGGCCTGATGAGTGTACTACGTTACCTCTCGCTTAAGCATTTTGGTCCGCCGTTGAGGACCAAAATGGAGTTATTGGCCAGTTAGCTCATCAGACCCGGGTCCCCATTAGTCCCACATCGGAAGTGGGTAATGTGTATGATTAGCTTATATGGGCCTGATGAGTGTACTACGTTACCTCCCGCTTAAGCATTTTGGTCCGCCGTTGAGGACCAAAATGGAGTTATTGGCCAGTTAGCTCATCAGACCCGGGTCCCCATTAGTCCCACATCGGAAGTGGGTAATGTGTATGATTAGCTTATATGGGCCTGATGAGTGTACTATGTTACCTTCCGCTTAAGCATTTTGGTCCGCCGTTGAGGACCAAAATGGAGTTATTGGCCAGTTAGCTCATCAGACCCGGGTCGTGACATTTGGTATCAGAGCCGACCTAGCATTAGGGCAGGGTGAGAGGGCTGCAGTAGGAAAGGGCTACCCGTGGATGGAGTCAGAGCTAATTGGGTTGGGGATAATGTAATCCCATTAGTCCCACATCGGAAGTGGGGAATGTGTATGATTAGCATATAAGGGCCTGATGAGTGTATTACGTTTAACTCCCGCTTAAGCATAGTCCCACATCGGAAGTGGGGAATGTGTATGATTAGCATATAAGGGCTTGATGAGTGTATTACGTTAACTCCCGCTTAAGTATTTTGGTCCGCCGTTGAGGACCAAAATAGAGTTATTGGCCAATTAGCTCATTAGACCCGGGTCGTGACATTTGGTATCTGAGCCGACCTAGCATTAGGGCAGGGTGAGAGGGCTACCCGTGGATGGAGTCAGAGAACTTGGGTTGGGGATAATGTAATCCCATTAGTCCCAAATCGAAAGTAGGGGAATGTGTATGATTAGCTTATAAGGGCCAGATGAGTGTACTACGTTACCTCCCGCTTAAGCATTTTGGTCCGTCGTTGAGGACCAAAATGGAGTTATTGGCCAGGGTCGTAACAGCAATAGGGACCAATATGGAAACTGGGACTTGGTAGCAGTGATTCCGATCTGCCCGTACCGATTCCATTCTTATTATTACTAATTTCATTCTCTTAAGCACTGGGTTCAGCTTTGGGGTAAGTAAAGCAATCCGACTCATACCAATGGGACTTGAACTTATAACTATTGTGTTAGGACTCTAGCTTGGAGAGTCCTAATTGAGAGGGACATTCATGTAAAACTGTTAGGACTCTAGCTAGGAGAGTCCTAATTGAGAGGGGCATTCATGTAGGAGGTTTTTTCTTAGAGAAGAATTAGGAGTTGTAAGGGAATAGGAGTCTTGAGTAGGAGTCCTATTAGGAGTTGGTTAGAAGTAAGAGTCTTAAGTAAGAGTCCTATTAGGAGTTAGGGTTTAGAAGCCCTATAAATAGCCATGTATTCTTTCTGTTTTGATAAGCAATAGATGAATCTTTTCTGCAGCCTTTGAGCAGCAACTTGGAGGGAGGAACCCCTATAGAGTTCCAAGGAGGCCGATCCCCTAAAGAGATCAACCCCAAGTTTAGAATCTGCAAGGGTTCTAACACTTGGTATCAGAGCAACGTTCTTGGTGTCTCGCTGCCCTTCCATAGCCATCCATCAACCCTCCACAACCATCCAAAGCAATTCCCACAATTGCTTAAAAGATCGTCACCGAATTCCGCCATCATCTCCACCACCGCGGATCATCCTTTGATCTCCCCGTGAATTGCAACAGGTTCTGGTTTCCTACCTTACTGCTACTGCAATTTAGTTATCCTTATTCAAAAATCAAAAAAAAAAAAATCGTTCTTATATTGCTGCATAAACTTTTCGTCACAAAGTTTTCATCTCTACGACGAAAGATACATTGCAGAATTCCAGCCGCATAGCACCATCTATTTGATCTTGCTACTATGCTTTTTCTATCCAAATTTCTACGAAATTTTTATGACATCTTTGACACTTCCTAACAGTGGATTTCCCTTTGGTTTCATCAAAAAATTATTAGTATAAACTACTGATCTTTTATGTCCAATCTGCTGCACTTGAATTGCAGAATTCAAGTCGCATAGCACCATCTGTTTGATCTTGCTACTATGCTTTTTCTATCCAAATTTCTACGAAATTTTTATGACATCTTTGACACTTCCTAACAGTAGATTTTCCTTTGGTTTCATTGAAAAATTCTAAATATAAACTACTGATCTTTTATGTCCAATCTGCTGCACTTGAAAATCTTTGCTGTAGAAAATTTCAGCTGCATATCGTTGCCTTAACCCATCTATTTGCAATCTTTTTTGAATGAAATTTCTTATAGACTTCATATATCATCTTGGCTTCCATCTAAGATTGATCTATTAAGAAATTCATCTCTAAAAACGATTTTATGTTGCTGCAAATTTTCATCGTAACCCGCTGAAATTTTTCGACAATAATTCTGTAATTGCAACTTGCACCAATTTCTTTGCTGTTATACTACTGAAATTTTCTAGATTAAATTAGATATCCTTGCTGTCATATAAACTGTGATTTTGCTATCAATTCCCTCCTCAATTCTCTCAAGTTTTTGGTGGAAATTACGTCGAGAAACCGTTGTTTCTTCGACGACAATTCTACTCTTACAAGACAGCACATACTTGCTGCAACTTCCACGGATTTCTGTCAAACCTTTGCTACCATCTACCACAGATCCAAAACTTTCATCCACAGCCCTAAAACTCTACCAAACCACACCCTCAAACTGCACCCAAAACAGCCACAAAACAAGCCTAAACTGTAGCCTACATCCACCAATCCACCAACACTTTCGACCATCACTTCTCTCAACCTATACATGCCTTTAACCCAACAGCAAAAGAGAGATCTTAATATCATTGATTTGGGGCCATATACTATGGAATCTAAGGAGGCAATCAATGCTAAATTCGAAGCCTTGGAGGCAAAATGGAAGATAAGATTCGGACGCTTTTTACCGAACTCAGATTGGGCCGACCACTAAGCCCGAAGAAATCATATCAAGGAGAGAGCTTTGCCCAATCACACCAAGCCCGAAGAGATGACTTTCAAGGGAGGGTAGGCTCTATGACCAACCCCAACTATCCATGCATGAGAGTGGACTTCCCTAGATGGGAAGAAGGAGACCCGATTGGTTGGATCTCGCGCGCGGAGCAATATTTTCGGTACCACAAAACCGCGGATGTATCTATGGTGAAAATTGCAGCTATACATCTTGAAGGGGATGCTATACAATGGTTTGACTAGTTTGAACATACTTATGGAGTCATTTCATGGCGTCAATTCAAAGAAGGACTGCTGATTCGCTTCAGACCAACCGATTACGAGAATATTGACGAACAACTAGCAAAGTGTTGAATCTCGGATTTTGATGATGAAACTAATTGATTGTGTTTAAATGTTTGACTACATTTTGAGTGATACAGGTCTACTCGATCAGGATTAGACAATTAACGCAGGAGGAATTGACGTTGTGTCGGAGGAGATCACGTCAGGATATTGGATGGCAGAAGGCTTCGGGCGTCGGGCATCGGGCCAAGGAGAGCGAAATTGCGCCAAGGATATCGAGGTTGCGGAGGTCAACCGCCGATTGGGCAACAAGCCGCAAGAGAGGATGATGCACCGAAGAATCGGACGAAGCGCCAACCAATGACGTGCCGGGCAACAGAATGTCAATTTGCGTTATAATAATTGTCTAGATCAGAGTAGAGTGTTTGCTTGTGTGTGCAGGATTAACTACGATAATGACAAAGACATAAAGCAAAACAAAGTGCCGGAGTCAAGCGCGAAGGATTCGTTGGGAGTTCAAGAGTTCGACGGAAGTTCGAAGGTTCGTCGGGAATGCTGCCGGAACTAACCGAGAATGAGTAGGGAGCTTGCCGAAGGGTTTTTCGGAAGCTCGCCGGAAGGTTCGTTGGAAGTTCACGAAGCTCGCCGAGAAAGATCGGAGCTTGCCGAAGAAGCTCATCGGAACTCGCCAAGATCAAATCGTGAAGTCTAGGAGCTTGTCGGGAGTCCGCAGAATGGTTTCCGAGAGTTTATCGGAAGACCGCCGGAAGTTCGCCAAAAGCTCGCCGGAAGAAGTCTTGACTTACGGACTTTGTAATAGCTTAGAAAATATCTTTAAATTCATAGTTAGCATGTTAATTAGGGTTAGGATTAGGTGTTAATCCTATAACCCAAGTAGGGGCCAATTGGACCCGAGTTCAGACTGGTTTGGGCCAAGTTTGGAGCGCAACCAGTGAGCTAATTTAGCCTAGGCGGTGGCACCGCCTGTTGGGAAATCATAAGGGGGCGACATCATATGCGCAGCGGAAGAACAAGAAAACAAAAATCCCCGATTCCCAAAAAGATGTTCGTCGTCGTGCGAAGATTGGTGCGCAAAAATCCGCAAAACACAAAACTGCGTATAGAGATTGTGTTACCTAGGGAGATCGTATATCCCTGTTTCCTTGCAGATCCTTAGGAGAGGGTGAAGGAGGTCAAGCGTCCTCCTCTCTAGCGGTGATCCACACAGCAGGGTTGCGACGACGCTCCTCAAAACTCCAGGCCTACTCTGAGGTGGAGAGGGAGAGGAGAATAGGAAGGGCAAGCAAAGACTCTAGCCTATGAGGCTGTGAATCCCTCCTATTTATAGAGATCCCGTGTCAAAACCCTAATGAGTCCTTTCCCTAGTGGGTATTGGATCTGCATCCAATAAGACAAGGGCTCCGTCGGATATCTCATATCCGAACCTCTACTCATCGCAATGCCTACCATATGTGTGTGACCCTCTAGGCCCAATATCGAGCTGGCCGTGAGTCATACCTGTCAGAACTCCTTCTGACTGAGTGAATTATTATCTCTGTAATAATTCACTCGACTCATCGACTACGGAAGTACTAGGCCACTACGCCGTAGTCCCCAGACGATACAGGGGAATCCAATCCATTGGACCTGTCTGTCCTCAGTTACCATGTACCTATAGTCCCTCATCCATCTAATATCCCAGAGACCGTATATCGAGCATGGTGCTGTCAGACCCATACGGTTTCTACTCGAGTCTCGCTCTAATCGGATTCTCCCGGAGAACTCTTTCTCTCTCAACCCGAATGACCCTGGCCAGGGATTTGTCTGAGCAAGATCACATGGGATATTCCTCTCATGATACCAAGAGTGGATGATCCTCTATCGACACTCAATAGCCCTCGTAAGGTCGACTACCACTCCCAATGACCAGCTGTACTAGATCTGGGAACAGCCAAACCTATAAGTCTGGTATCAAAGAGTGGAGCACTCATACAGGACATTCTTGGTGTCTCAAGTCTAAGAACCAAATACACCACTAGGACTACGGAATCGTTGTCTGACAATAAGGCATCATCAACCATCCAGCATTCCGTAAGCGGATCAATCAGTGAACTCATTCTCCAATGAGCACCTGTACTGTATCCCTAGTGTCCCTACACGAGCAGCTATGAGACCAGCTGCATCCATCATATGGACGGGTATACAGCACACCAGTCTATCCGGTTATCACGATGTCCCTCTCGAGTAACCTATGACCGGGATTATTTAGGATATGTGTTTAAAGGTGAATCGATCTCATTATCGTGATCTCATCACGATCCGATTCCCATTGCACAAATCCAAGGACATCACAATATATATGCATTTATGCAATAGTTATAAAGTGATATACGCCAAAATATAATAAGCAAAAAGATTCTGTATCAAGTCACACGTGCCATCACTCACGTGATTGGCTTGCTGGGCACCTATGACTAGCAATCTCCCACTTGACCTAAAGCCAATCACCTATGTGTCTGATCCCCATCAGACCCCTGTGACGCTCAAAGACAATCTGAGACAACGGCTTTGTTAGTGGATCTGCAATGTTATCTTCGGATGGAACTCTTTCCACTGCTACATCTCCTCGGGTTACGATCTCTCTGATAAGCTGGAACCTCCTCAGAACACTTCTGATGAGAACCGGGTTCCCTTATTTGAGTAATCGCCCCGTAGTTGTCGTAATATAAGGAAGTCGGCTCCTCGTTACTCGGCACGACTCCCAAATCTGTGATGAACTTCTTCATCCAGACTCCCTCCTTTGCTGCATCCGATGCAGCAATGTACTCCGCCTCTATGGTCGAGTCAGTAGTGGTATCTTGCTTGGAACTCTTCCAGCACACTGCTCCTCCATTCAAGGTGTACACATACCCTGAATTCGACTTGCTATCATCGACATCAGACTGAAAACTTGAGTCAGTGTAGCCTTCAACCTTAAGGCTATTACCTCCATATACTAGTAAAAGATCCTTAGTCCTTCTCAAGTACTTAAGGATACACTTTACTGCTTTCCAGTGCTCCAAGCCTGGATCCGCCTGATACCTGCTCGTGACACTCAGAGCATGCGCTATATCAGGCCTAGTACATAGCATGGCATACATGATAGACCCTATTGCTGAAGCATAAGGTATCATATTCATGTTTGCCCTTTGGAATTTTCCATACCTTTTGACAATGGTTTCTATGTACCTGGACTGGGACAAGCCAAGCATCCTCTTGGATCTATCTCTATAGATTCTAATCCCCAAGATATAGGATGCTTCTCCTTAGTCCTTCATGGAGAAGTGTCTAGATAACCAAGCCTTTACTGTGGATAGCATTCCTATGTCATTTCCAATGATGAGGATGTCATCCACATATAACACCAAAAAGCTAATAGCGCTCCCACTTACCTTTCTGTATACACAAGGCTCATCTTCGTTCTTAACGAAGTCATAAGATCTGATTGCCTCATCAAATCTTATGTTCCAACTTCGGGAAGCTTGCTTTAGTCCATAAATGGATCTAAGCAACCTACACACCTTATCTGGGCAGTTCTTGGACACGAATCCCTCAGGTTGCATCATATACACCTCCTCCTCCAGGTTCCCGTTGAGGAATGCGGTTTTCACATCCATCTGCCAGATCTCATAATCATAGTGTGCTGCAATAGCCAATAGAATTCTGATGGATTTTAGCATTGCTACGGGTGAGAAAGTTTCGTCGTAGTCAACACCTTGCCTTTGACGATACCCCTTAGCCACTAGCCTTGCTTTATAGGTCTCTACCTTTCCATCTACTCCGATCTTTTTCTTAAAGATCTATTTGCAACCGATGGGTACAATACCTTCGGGCGCGTCAACTAGGTTCCAAACCTTATTGGAGTACATAGAATCCATCTCAGAATTCATGGCTTCTTTCCACTTCCCGGAGTCTATACTCATAATAGCCTCCTCGTAGGTCTGAGGATCAATATCCTCTACATCCTCTGCTCTAATATGTCCCACATATCTCTCAGGAGGATGGGATACTCTATCAGACCTGCGTAAAGTTGATACTTGTGTATTAGGTACCTGAACAGACTCGGGCTGTAGAGTGGTGCTTGAGCTTGGTTCCCTAACTTCGCTCAACTCTATCATTCTCCCACTATCTCCGCCAAGAATGTATTCCTTCTCAAGGAACACTGCTCTCTTAGCTACAAAGACCTTTTGGTCCTCGAGATGATAGAAATAATACCCACAAGTTTCCTTGGGGTATCCCACAAATTTGCATCGCTCTGTCCTTGATTCTAACTTATCGGGGTTGTGTCTTTTAACATGGGCAGAACAGCCCCAAATCTTAACAACCTTAAGATCAGGCTTCTTCCCTTTCCATATCTCATATGGTGTAGACACTACCGACTTAGTTGGAACTCTGTTCAGAAGGTAAGCTGCGGTTTCTAGGGCATATCCCCAGAATGAGATGGGTAGGTCAGCGAAACTCATCATGGACCGTACCATATCTAATAATGTACGATTTCTCCTTTCAGAGACACCATTGAGCTGAGGTGTATAAGGAGGTGTCCATTGGGATAATATCCCATGGTCCTTAAGGAACTGAGTAACTCTGTACTTAAGTACTCACCTCCTCGATCTGATCGAAGAGTTTTGATACTCTTTCCAGTCTGGTTCTCCACCTCATTCTTATACTCTCTGAATTTCTCAAAGGCCTCGGACTTGTACTTCATTAAGTACACATATCCATACCTTGAGAAATCATCAGTAAATGTAATGAAGTAGGAGTAACCTCCAATGGCATGAGTTGACATGGGTCCACATACATCACTATGTATGAGTTCCAACAACTCAGTGGCTCTCTCTCCAGTTCCACTAAATGGAGAGTTGGTCAGTTTTCCACGAATGCAAGGCTCACAAGTTGCATATGACACATAGTCGAATGGATCTAGATATCCATCATTTAGCAACTTTTGAATCCTTCTTTCATGGATGTGACCTAGCCTACAATGCCACAGGTATGCACTGTTCAACTCATCTCGTTTCCTTTTGGACACATTTACATTCATGATATGTGGAGTGGTGTCTAACATAAATAAACCATTATGCAATGTTCCTTTCGTGATGATCTTATCATCTAATAATATCGAACAACCATTGTTCTCAAAAACAAATTTATATCCACTAACTGTTAAACATGAAATGGAAATAATGTTTTTGATAATAGAAGGAACAAAATAACATGCATCTAATGCAATAAAAGCTCCACTAGGCAGATGTAGAGCGACCTCGCCAACAGCTAATACAGCAACTTTTGCTCCATTACCCATCTTTAGGTCCATCTCGCCTCTCTCTAGTCTCCTAGGCCTTGCCAGAACCTGCAACGAATTGCATATATGATAAGCACTACCGGTATCTAATACCCATGTGTTATCATAAGAGTCTGACAAATGGAGACTGATCATGAATGTACCTGAAGCTTCATCAAGCTTTTGTTTCGCCCTTTCTGCAAGGTACTCTTTGCAGTTTCTCTTCCAGTGCCCATCTTTACCACAGTGGAAGCACTGGCCTTTGTCCTTTGTTGGGTCTTTCTTAGCAACCTTTGCTTTACCTTGTTTGCCCTTGCCCTTTCCCTTCTTAAGGGACCTTTCTGCTTTCCTTTTCTTTCTGGTCTCACCAGTGTAGAGAACTGGCTTCTCTTTCTTAATAGTACTCTCTGCCTCCCTCAACATATTGAGGAGCTCTGGGAGAGTCACCTCAAGCTTGTTCATATTAAAATTCATTATGAACTGTGAAAAGGAATCTGGTAGGGACTGAAGCACAATGTCCACACACAAGTTATCCTCTAGGACCATTCCTAGACCTGTGAGTTTCTCTATCCACTCAATCATCTTTAGGACATAGTTCTGAACCGGTGTCCCCTCAGTCATCCTAGCGCGGAAAAGGCTCTTGGATATCTCATATCGTTGAGTCCTTCCCTATTCCTCAAACAATTTGCGGAGATGTAGGAGAATGGATCTGGCATCCATCTTTTCATGTTGTCTCTGTAACTCTGGAGTCATAGAGCCCAACATATAGCACTGAGCAAGAGTGGAGTCATCAATGTACTTCACGTAGCGAGCGATCTCATCCTCGCTTGCCCCTTCTTCGGGCGTAGGCATCACTGTATCAAGGACGTACACGATTTTCTCCGCTGTGAGAACAATTCTCAAGTTACGGAGCCAATCCGTATAATTTGGACCAGTGAGGCGGTTGACATCAAGTATGCCACGTAAGGGATTTGAAAGCGACATTTTCTGAAAATAAAGATGTAGCAAAAATGAATAACATGTAGATTTTGCAAGAAATAAACTATCAAGATATGGACTTCTATCTTAATATACTCCCACTATTTTACTATCGAGTCACGCGACACCCTCAGCACGTAAAACGGAAGTCTCCGGCAGACTTCTAGTGGGGATCAGGATCCAATCAGCGTCTTAGTGTAACCTCGAGGGACTCGACCAATCACACTAAGCCTAAAAGGTAGGCAACTCTTGCCGATCACAACTCCTTGTGATTCCCGTCCTGTTCGGCCTCCGAATCACCATGGCCTCGAGGGACTCGACCAACCATGATGCTCGGTTAAGTCAACACCTTCGTTACAAGATGAGTCTGATTTGATGATATACCCTCGAGGGACTCGACCAAGCATACCATGTCCTCAGGTCACCGGTGACATCTCTATGTCGTAAGCAAGATAGCGAATCGCGATATAGGTGAGTCTCGAGGGACTCGACCAACTCAACCTACACCGGGAATCGGTTCCTACTCATAACGATGGAAGGCCACGTGGGTCAATCTAATTGCCTCACGTTTACCGACTTAATATTATCGAGAGATGTTTCTATAATTTGGTCTCCTAATATGACATGTCACACATATACATATTTAATATATATCTACATCGCATGCAAATATATATACATATCTAGTATGTGTATAAGCAATCACATCAGATGATCATGGACCACAACCTAATATGATTAGGCCCGAGCCAGTAGGCCTAATCACTCACATCAAGATCTATGTGTGCAACGGTGCATCTCCATGCCCTGTGATCGTCCATCTCGTCCTCGTCGGTTTCGTCGACATCTTGATGCATCTCCATGCATCACGATCGTCCGTCTCGTGGGTCCCGCTGTCGCATCCACGCTCCCGCTACGCCTCCTCATGTGATTACAACTTAATCATAGGCACGCAGGCCCGACAATAAACGAGAAATATAATGGAGGTTCGCAGACCTCAATAATAATAATCACAAGTACACACATCACACGGTCAATGATCATCCGTCCACACATCATACATCACATGTATAAATAATCATCATCATGTAGGACTACTAGATAATAATAAAAATAATAATCAACTAAACTTTTTAATTAATTAACATTTTTCTGAAATCAGGGACATGTAGGGAATTTCTCAATTCCTAAGGGTATTTTCGTAATTTGGACAAAAGACAGAAACTGGAATTTCTCAAATTCCGAGGGGCAAAACTGTCTTTTGCCCAGAAAACCCTAATACCCTTTGCCCTTTTTGCTGCTGCCGCCGCCGCCACCCTGCCGGCGGCGGCCTGTGCGGCGGGGCGAGGGCACTGCCCTCGCCTGCAGGCGGCACGCCCGCTGGCGGCGATGCCGCTGCGGGTGGGCGCCCCTTTCGGGCGCCACTGCCTCCGCAGACGGTGCTGTACCGCCGGGCGGCCGCCCCTGTGGGGGGTTTCGCCCGCGGGAGCAGCGGCGGCAGGCGCCGCTTCCTTTCGGCGGCAGGCGCCGCTGCCCTGCGGCGCCTCTGCCCGTGGGTTGCCAGCCCCGCCAGCAGCAAGCCTGCTGCAAGCAGACCGCCGGCCGGCTGCTGCAGGCACAGCGCTTGCGCATGCGCCGGCGCTGTGCTGCCTGGCTGCGGCTGCAGCTGCGGCTGCCGCTGCAGATGGCTGCAGGTATGCAGATCGAGGGCAGCAACTGTTGCTGCCCTTCCTCGCTTTTGCGTCAACGATTTTGACGTCAATATTCTTCCTAAACACAACACACGCAGTTCAAAACCAATCATTCGCACGAACAACCTGGCTCTGATACCACTGTTGGGAAATCATAAGGGGGCGACATCATATGCGCAGCGGAAAAACAAGAAAACAAAAATCCCCGATTCTCAAAAAGATGTTCGTCGTCGTGCGAAGATTGGTGCGCAAAAATCCGCAAAACACAAAACTGCGTATAGAGATTGTGTTACCTAGGGAGATCGTATATCCCTGTTTCCTTGCAGATCCTTAAGAGAGGGTGAAGGAGGTCAAGCGTCCTCCTCTCTAGCGGTGATCCACACAGTAGGGTTGCGACGACGCTCCTCAAAACTCCAGGCCTACTCTGAGGTGGAGAGGGAGAGGAGAATAGGAAGGGCAAGCAAAGACTCTAGCCTATGAGGCTGTGAATCCCTCCTATTTATAGAGATCCCGTGTCAAAACCCTAATGAGTCCTTTCCCTAGTGGGTATTGGATCTGCATCCAATAAGACAAGGGCTCCGTCGGATATCTCATATCCGAACCTCTACTCATCGCAATGCCTACCATATGTGTGTGACCCTCTAGGCCCAATATCGAGCTGGCCGTGAGTCATACCTGTCAGAACTCCTTCTGACTGAGTGAATTATTATCTCTGTAATAATTCACTCGACTCATCGACTACGGAAGTACTAGGCCACTACGCCGTAGTCCCCAGACGATACAGGGGAATCCAATCCATTGGACCTGTCTGTCCTCAGTTACCATGTACCTATAGTCCCTCATCCATCTAATATCCCAGAGACCGTATATCGAGCATGGTGCTGTCAGACCCATACGGTTTCTACTCGAGTCTCGCTCTAATCGGATTCTCCCGGAGAACTCTTTCTCTCTCAACCCGAATGACCCTGGCCAGGGATTTGTCTGAGCAAGATCACATGGGATATTCCTCTCATGATACCGAGAGTGGATGATCCTCTATCGACACTCAATAGCCCTCGTAAGGTCGACTACCACTCCCAATGACCAGCTGTACTAGATCTGGGAACAGCCAAACCTATAAGTCTGGTATCAAAGAGTGGAGCACTCATACAGGACATCCTTGGTGTCTCAAGTCTAAGAACCAGATACACCACTAGGACTACGGAATCGTTGTCTGACAATAAGGCATCATCAACCATCCAGCATTCCGTAAGCGGATCAATCAGTGAACTCATTCTCCAATGAGCACCTGTACTGTATCCCTAGTGTCCCTACACGAGCAGCTATGAGACCAGCTGCATCCATCATATGGACGGGTATACAGCACACCAGTCTATCCGGTTATCACGATGTCCCTCTCGAGTAACCTATGACCGGGATTATTTAGGATATGTGTTTAAAGGTGAATCGATCTCATTATCGTGATCTCATCACGATCCGATTCCCATTGCACAAATCCAAGGACATCACAATATATATGCATTTATGCAATAGTTATAAAGTGATATACGCCAAAATATAATAAGCAAAAAGATTCTGTATCAAGTCACACGTGCCATCACTCACGTGATTGGCTTGCTGGGCACCTATGACTAGCACCGCCCACCACCCGAGAGCTGGGCGGTGACACCTCCTTGCTGGGCGGTGGCACCTCCAACAGCGGGAACCCAAAGAGAATTCAAATTTTGAAGCCCAAATTTGAATCCTCTTGAGGCCTATAAATACCCCTCAAATCTCAGCTGAGAGAACAACTTTTTGAGCAGCAAGTGTTTGAGAGAAAAGCCTTAGAAAAGTGTTAGCTTGTCTTGTTTTTAATTTGCTAGTGTTCACCTTCTTCTTTCTTGTTGAAAATCTGTAAGAGAGTGAACCGCTTGTAAAAGTTGTAAGAGGGGTATTCACCCTTCACTTTCGAGAGATTTGCTAGTGGAAGGTGGAAGCCTCATCGAAGAGGGGCCTCGCAAGTGGATGTAGGTCACTTGACCGAACCACTTTAAAAACGGCGTAATCTCTGGTTTGCATTTCTTATTGTCATTTTCATTACTGCAAATCTTCTTACTTGCTTTGTTTCATCATTACCTTTGCTGCGCAACTTTAAGAATACGCTTTCAAGTTAAGCTTTTCAAGTTCCGTTCTTATCGTACGAAAGATTTTACTAAAACCGAAGTTTTAATCCGCTGCACTAATTCACCCCCCCCTCTTAGTGCCACTCCGATCCTAACAATTGGTGTCAGAGCCACGGTTTTCTACTTTGGTTTAACACCCAAATAGAAATGGCTTTTTATAGCTTTCAAGAGGGTCATTCTCTCATTCGTCCTCCCTTTTTCAATGGGACGGACTACACTTGTTGGAAAACTCAAATGAGAGTTTTCTTACTTTCTTTGGATTTGAATTTATGGCACATAGTCGAAAATGGATTTGAAATGTCTTCTCTCCCAATGAACCATTGGAATAATTTGGAGAAGAAGATGTTTTCTCTAAATGCAAAGGCTATGAATGCCTTATATTGTGCACTTGACAAAAATGAATTTAATCGTGTTTCGATGTGTGACTCGGCTTTTGATATTTGGAGAACTCTAGAGGTCACTCATGAAGGCACTAGCAGAGTGAAAGAGTCCAAAATCAATATTCTTGTGTATTCTTACGAACTTTTCCGGATGAAACCAAGTGAGTCCATCGGAGACATGTACACCCGGTTCACGGATGTCATCAATGGACTCAAAGCTCTTGGTAAAAGTTTTTCTAATTTTGAACTAGTCACTAAAATCTTAAGATCCCTTCCAAAAAGTTGGGATCCAAAAGTTACGGCCATTCAAGAGGCCAAGGACCTTAAAACATTTCCTCTCGAAGAACTTATTGGGTCTCTAATGACCTACGAAATGAACAATGTGACAAAAAAGAAACTCGAGAACAACCTTCCAAATGATAGGAAGGATTTGGGACATAGAACACATGAAGACCACTCGAGCATAAGCTCAAGTGATGGTGAACTTAAACTACTAATGAAACAAAAATTAAAAAGCAAAAAGAATGGAACTACTTGCTTTGAACGCAAGAAGAACAAAAGTTGGCATGAATTGAGCTCTTCCGAAGACGAGGAGAAAATCAAGAAAGGCGAGGTGGCAAACTATGCCTCACCCTCTTTCAACAATGAGGTAATCAAAATCCCACTAATTTATTTCGATATTACATAATACTTTCTTGAGTTATTTTTAATTTAGTTTAGGATTAATTTTCTTGAAAATTGCATGTGTTATGTTAATGCAGTAAAATGTTAGATATAAATCTAATGCTTATACACCTAGTAAGATTAATCATATATATGTGATTGAGAAGCAAGAATTTGTATTTTGACGATTTCCATATTGATTTTCAATGACGATGCATGACTTTTGAATGGAAGGCTTGATGATTTTTTTTTTGAACCTTGTCTTTGGTTTTCAAACATGATGTATGGTTTTGACATATGAACAAAATTTGAGCATGCTAAGATAAAGTTAATCATATAAATTAAAACTAAAGAAGTTTTAGTTATCTATAAGAATCATTCAAAATTATGTTCAATAAAAATGCAAAATGATGGAATGAAAATATTAAATGTTTTAATACCATTTTATGCATGAGATTTTAAAAGTTATACATAATGATCTTGATGGTTGTTATGAAGAAATTTGTTTTTCGATCCTAAATGATTGATGATATATATATATATATTTTTTTGGCACAAAAAGGACAAAGGCATACTTATATGAAACAACTAAATAGATAAAAGTATTTTTCTTGAAAATTCTTGGTTTGATGAATCTATTTTATCATCTTTTTATGAATATCTTGAAAATGATTTTGATTTGATGATTTGAATTTGAATGAGCTTTATCTTGATTTTTCGAGATTTATAACTTGAGATTTACTCTATGAAAATAAAGATCTTGTATCCTCAATATTCCTTTTTAGCATCTATTATCCATATGAATTATGATTGGTATCATTGCTATATTTCTTTTTATCGTGCACTAAAGAGAAAATTTTTCTAAATGAATCATGATATTTCGGAACCACAATTCTTTTTATGATTCATAATGAATTGAGAAATTTTATATGCTTGAATTAATATCTTATTCTAAGATTGAATGAATTTTATCTATATCATGATCTCCTAAGATTTTTTCTTGATTATTTAAGAGGAGATTTTTCAAAACAAAACGTGTCTTCTATTATTATCTTTTCATGATATGATTTTCATGCAATTCCTTGTACTCATGAAATATTTATCTCATCACCCAATAACTCTTCTTGATATTCCTTATGTGATGAAACAAAATAATGCATGAAATTCAAATAAGAAGTTAATGATCATGCATGATAGGATGTAATGAATTTTGATATTTAGATACTATCATTTGAATAGCTATGATCATGTTGCCAAAATGATTTATCATGAATGCTTGAATATCATGTATGATATGCCGATATTGATGATTGATTTATTTGTATCATGCATGAAAAATAAAAGATATAGTTTTGAAATTGTGCATGTTCGAATTTGAAACTATGATGATGCATAATGATTAAATTGTGCAATGAAAATATTAAACATTTTGAAACCATATTTTAGTGTCATGCATAATGATCATGCTTAATAAATTTCGAAATTATGGATGATGAATCTTTTATGATTTATAGATCATTGATTTTTACCATAATGAAAGTACCTTATTGATTTTTGTTGTAATAAATCTTACTCTTTCGGTTTTAAACATGATAAATGTTTTTATTTGGTATAAATGAAACAAAATCATATTTTTTAAAATAATCGAAAAGAGGATAACATTCTTGAAAATTATTTTGCTCAATCTTATTGATTTTGATGAATCCATTTGTATCATCTTTATGAATCTCTTGGATTTTGATAATGATTTTGATGATTTAAATTTGAATAATTTTTTATTGAAATCATGATCTTGATCTCTTGAAATTCATAACATGAAATCCTTTATGAATCAACATTTTCTTTTCTATTTAAAAGGAGATTTGTCGAAATGTTTCATAGTCTTTTAGTATTCATAATCTTGACAATTATGTTTTGAAACTTTATGTAAACCAAGAATGTTCATCATGATTCTCTCTTTGAATATTTAAAGAGGAGAATTTTCTAGATGGTTCATGATTTTGATGATTGAATATTTGATATGCATGAATTGAGATCTTGCTCTCCTACCACTCTTTTTGCTATTCACCAAAAGGAAGACTAATTCTAATAAACCATGATATGCTATATGAATTTTATTGTATTCATGAAGTAAGATCTCATCACTAATTTTTGTTTATATTCCTTCATGTGATGATATGAATGTATGAAACACTTATGATATGATTTTTTATACAATTCCATGTATTCGTGAAATATTAATCTCATCACCCAATTAATTCCTCTTGATACTCCTAATGTGATGAAGTGAAATTATGCATGAAATACAAATGGGGATAAGTTTTTGGTAGGATATAATTTGACAAATTGATACCATCATGATATGAAACATTTATGATTTGCAATGATATATGCAATACTTGTGCTTTCTAATTATGATGTGATGTATTACATATGATGTAAATCATGATTTAAAATACTATGAGTTGTCGCTAAAATGATGTATTATAAATATTGATTTAATGTTTTGTATCATGAATACTCTAAATGATAAATATTTGGTATCATGATCAAAATGTTGACAAATAGTTAAAAATTTTAGTATCATGTATGATATCCTTATAATGTTGATCGATTTATTCAATATCATGCATGAATGAATATAAGGTTTTTGAAAATGTGCATATTCTAATTTGAAAATATGATGATGCACAATTAAGATTGATACTTACCTTTGTCATAATTGATGTAATGGGTCTTCCCTTCTTTTTGACAATGACAAAGGGGGAGATAGCTTGCTTGCACAAGTCAAGAAGATGCAAAAACTTGATTGCTTGCTTGCCTATCTTAAGTAGCAAAGATTGCTAACTTGCTTATTTCAAGAAGCAAAAGTTGTCTTCTTGAACATCATTATCTTGCCCATCTCAAGAAGCAAGACTTGCAACCTGCACATTGCAATAGGAAGTAAGAATCGATAGCTTACACACTTCAACAAGAAAGCTATCTTGTATTTGCTTTTCAAATTTTTACTAGCTTGTATGTTACAAAACTTGCTCACTTTTTCAAATACTTTGCTAGCTTGCACTTTGTAAAGAAGCAAAAATAACACTTCTCAAAAGAGAAGAAAAACTTACTGTCTTGAACATCTTTAATATGCTAGCTAGCATGATGTACAATTTGCTATTTTGAATATTACAAAGAAATACTATCATGCACATTGCAAAGAAAAGCAAAGTGCAATCTTGCACAAGAAGCAAGTGTTGAATTGCCATGATTGAACTTAAGAATCTTGCTATACTTTTGTTCTTATATGTTGTGATGAAAATCTAGCTTTATGTTGCAAAAACTTGCATATCTTTTAAAATAGCTAGAGCTACTTCTCCTTTTTGTTGATGACATAGGGGGAGAAGTATATTGATGACTTCATGCATTGAATTAAATATTTTATATATTTGCATGATAGTTTAAATGTTTTTCATAACATGTGATGAATGTTACTTGGATTTGGGATAATCCAAGTGTTCTATCAATGGCATATTGATAGGGGGAGTTTAGTTAAACTCCGGGGAGTCAAGGTTAACTCCGTTAGTCATCAATTAGTTGTCATCATCAAAAAGGGGGAGATTGTTGAATCTCGGATTTTGATGATGAAACTAATTGATTGTGTTTAAATGTTTGACTACATTTTGAGTGATACAGGTCTACTCGATCAGGATTAGACAATTAACGCAGGAGGAATTGACGTTGCGTCGGAGGAGATCACGTCAGGATATTGGATGGCAGAAGGCTTCGGGCGTCGGGCATCAGGCCAAGGAGAGCGAAATTGCGCCAAGGATATCGAGGTTGCGGAGGTCAATCGCCGATTGGGCAACAAGCCGCAAGAGAGGACGATGCACCGAAGAATCGGACGAAGCGCCAACCAATGACGTGCCGGGCAACAGAATGTCAATTTGCGTTATAATAATTGTCTAGATCGGAGTAGAGTGTTTGCTTGTGTGTGCAGGATTAACTACGATAACGACAAAGACATAAAGCAAAACAAAGTGCCGGAGTCAAGCGCGAAGGATTCGTTGGGAGTTCGAGAGTTCGACGGAAGTCCGAAGGTTCGTCGGGAATGCTGTCGGAACTAACCGAGAATGAGTAGGGAGCTTGCCGAAGGGTTTTTCGGAAGCTCGCCGGAAGGTTCGTTGGAAGTTCACGAAGCTCGCCGAGAAAGATCGGAGCTTGCCGAAGAAGCTCATCGGAACTCGCCAAGATCAAATCGTGAAGTCTAGGAGCTTGCCGGGAGTCCGTAGAATGGTTTCCGAGAGTTTATCGGAAGACCGCCGGAAGTTTGCCAGAAGCTCGCCGGAATAAGTCTTGACTTACGGACTTTGTAATAGCTTAGAAAATGTCTTTAAATTTATAGTTAGCATGTTAATTAGGGTTAGGATTATGTGTTAATCCTATAACCCAAGTAGGGGCCAATTGGACCCGAGTTCGGATTGGTTTGGGCCAAGTTTGGAGCCCAACCAGTGAGCTGATTTAGCCTAGGCGGTGGCACCGCCCAGCACCCGAGAGCTGGGCGGTGACACCTCCTGGCTGGGCGGTGGCACCGCTTGGCTGGGCGGTGGCACCTCCAACAACGAGAACCCAAAGAGAATTCAAATTTTGAAGCCCAAATTTAAATCCTCTTGAGGCCTATAAATACCCCTCAAATCTCAGCTGAGAGAACAACTTTTTGAGCAGCAAGTGTTTGAGAGAAAAGCCTTAGAAAAGTGTTAGCTTGTCTTGTTTTTAATTTGCTAGTGTTCACCTCCTTCTTTCTTGTTGAAAATCTGTAAGAGAGTGAACCGCTTGTAAAAGTTGTAAGAGGGGTATTCACCCTTCACTTTCGAGAGATTTGCTAGTGGAAGGTGGAAGCCTCATCGAAGAGGGGCCTCGCAAGTGGATGTAGGTCACTTGACCGAACCACTTTAAAAACGGCGTAATCTCTGGTTTGCATTTCTTATTGTCATTTACATTACTGCAAATCTTCTTACTTGCTTTGTTTCATCATTACCTTTGCTGCGCAACTTTAAGAATACGCTTTCAAGTTAAGCTTTTCAAGTTCCGTTCTTATCGTACGAAAGATTTTACTAAAACCGAAGTTTTAATCCGCTGCACTAATTCACCCCCCCCTCTTAGTGCCACTCCGATCCTAACACAAAGATCCAACAAACCTCTACCATTCAGGAGTACCAAACCAGGTTTGAAAGGTTATCTAATCAAACTCGTGATTGGTCTCAAAAACAGCTATTGAGGACCTTCATTGAGGGCTTGAAGCCGGAGATCCGAGGAGAAGTTAAAGCGCGACAACCGTATACGCTTATGGCAGCCATCTCTTTCGCACGACATCAAGAGGAGCAATTGAACCATGAAGCTCGGAGGACTAGGGTCGCTCCTCAACCAGTAATATTGAAGCCCTCAGCCCCCCCTACTGTCGACCAAGTCCCTGCACCAAAGAGGTTAACAGGAGAAGAGCTTCGGGAGCGATATGCGAAGGGGTTATGTTGGCATTGTGACGAGCCGTGGAGCCGTGAGCATCGTTGTAGTAAAGGATGACTTCTTATGATTGAATCGATAGAAGAAGAGGTCATTGAACATCCAAAAGAGAGCCTTAAACATGAAGAAGAAGATGCGGAAGAAGAGCCACAACCGACTGACGTTACAGTACACGCACTAGCCAGCTACTCAAACCCGCAAACGATGAAAGTTGGAGGCCTTCTCAAACAACAACCGATCACTGTTCTCATTGACACGGGCAGTACTACTAACTTCCTATATAGTAAGCTTGTTGTTTGGATAGCATTACCTATCGAGAATCGCTGCAGGTTTGATGTTAAGGTCATCAACGGACGGATTTTGAATTGTGATCGTAGGCGCCCGCAGGAGAAACTATTGCTGAAGGACCAAGAGATAATTGCAGATTTCTTCCTTCTCCCTCTTAACAATCATGAGGCCATGCTCAGAATTAAATGGTTGACAACATTAGGTGATATTTTCTGGAATTTTATGAAACTAATTATGAAATTTTACAGTAAGGAGAAACAGGTGACATTGCACGGGAAACGTGGGGGCGACATAACAACGATTTGCACACGACAAATGGAGAATGTTTTGCATAAAGCATGCAGTGGCTTTTTGGTACAACTTGAGCAGCAAACTAAGGGAGAGCCAACAAAATTTGAAGATCCAAATCTGCTTCCTTTGCTTGCTGAATTTTCAGATATATTTGACAAACCGCGCAACCTACCTCTTACTCGACGGCATGATCATTGTATAACGATTCTTCCAGGCAAATCTCCAGCAAATGCTCAGCCATATCAGTATCCACATCTCCAGAAGGATGAAATAGAAAGGATTGTAAAAGAGATGCTCAAAACAGGAGCTATTCGGCCATGTTGCAGCCCCTACTCTTCACCGGTACTCCTCATACGAAAGAAGGATAGAATATGGCGATTATGTGTTGATTACCGAGCTCTCAATGGCATAACCATCAAGGATAAATACCCTATTCCAGTAGTAGATGAGTTGCTAAGGGAGCACAAATTTTCACAAAGCTGGACCTTCGATCCGGGTATCATCAAATACGAGTATGCGAAGAAGACATACCGAAAACCACCTTTTGAACACACAACAACCACTATGAATTTTTGCTTTCTTAAAAAGAAGGTGGAATATCTTGGGCATATCATATCAGAGGAAGGTGTGGTAGTAGACCCCTTCAAAATTGGAGCAATGCAAAACTGGCTGATCCCGAGGAACATAAAATTACTACATGGCTTTCTGGGTTTAATAGGCTACTACCGTAAGTTCGTGAAAAACTATGGAAAGATCAGTGCACCACTTACTTCCTTACTGGAAAAAGATGTCTTCCAATGGTCGGACAGAGCCTCCACTGCCTTCGACAAACTTAAGGCCTCCATGACGACGACGCCGGTGCTAACACTACCAGATTTCAACCGACCCTTCATTATTGAGGCCGACACATCTGGATTCAGAATTGGAGCCATTCTCATGCAAGATGGTCGACCACTCGCATACACTAGCAAGACATTTTTTTTTTGGTAAGTACTAGCAAGGCATTATCTCCCTCCTATCAAAATAAGTCAATATATGATAAGGAGATGCTCGCCATTGTGCGCGCAGCAACGCGGTGGAGACCCTACTTGATTGGTCGACGATTTCAAATTAAAACCGACCAAAAAAGCCTTAAGTATGTTTTGGAGCGAAAGATATCATCCCCTGAGCAGCAAAAATGGGTAACAAAACTTTTTAGATTTGATTATGAAACAACTTACAAAAAGGGGAAAGAGAATGTTCATGCAGATGCGCTTTCGCAACTAACCGAGCAAGCTGAAGTTTCGACCGTTTCACTTCCGACCAGCGACTTCTTTGAGGATATTAAGATAGAATGGCAGGAAGATTCAGAGACTAGTAAGATTATAAGCACCAAGCAGATTTTACAAAATTTGGAGGAAGCACCAAGCTCCGTGGCTTATTACAGTTGGGATTCAAAAGAATTACACTATAAGGGATGCATTATGCTTTTGACAAATTCTACTTGCATCTTCACAAGCAGATTTTGGACAAAGTTATTCCATATACAGGGTACTAAATTGAAAAGGCGTACGACATATCACCCACAAACCGATGGCCAGATGAAAGTTGTAAATAGGTGCTTGGAGATAGCCCAAAGTCACTCACCAAATATGACTACGCAAGGAGAACTCCAGACCCAACCAAGTGCTATTATTGATCGACGGATCGTGACTCGACGACGACGACCCACTAATGAAGTGCTAATACAGTGGGCGAACCTATCAATAGAAGATGCCACTTGGGAGAACTATGACGACTTGAAGATCAAATTCACGAATCATCAGCCTCGAGGACAAGGCTGATTTGAAGAGGGCGGGTCTGTTAGGACTCTAGCTTGGATAGTCCAAATTGAGAGGGACATTCATGTAAAACTGTTAGGACTCTAGCTAGGAGAGTCCTAATTGAGAGGGGCATTCATGTAGGAGGTTTTTTCTTAAAGAAGAATTAGGAGTTGTAAGGGAATAAGAGTCTTGAGTAGGAGTCCTATTAGGAGTTGGTTAGAAGTAAGAGTCTTAAGTAAGAGTCCTATTAGGAGTTAGGGTTTAGAAGCCCTATAAATAGCCATGTATTCTTTCTCTTTTGATAAGCAATAGATGAATCTTTTCTGCAGCCTTTGAGCAGCAACTTGGAGGAAGGAACCCCTATAGAGTTCCAAGGAGGCCGATCCCCTAAAGAGATCAACCCCAAGTTTAGAATCTGCAAGGGTTCTAACATATTGGAATCAAAACAACTGCTGATAGAATCCAACAACAAATAGCGGGATCCAAACTAATGCCTAACTATACTGTAGTTAACAAGTGAAAGCAGATAGATATAGCTTTTTCTAACCTAAGGACAGAGAGACTTGAAGGCGGGTTAGTAATAGTTAGGAGCGGTAGGGCTGCGGGCAATACCAAATCGAATGTCGTGTGTGGGAGTACTAGGTCTAAGTTGGTGCATCCGGGAATGAAGCTACGTATTATATAGGAAATAGGCTCTTAAGTATTGGGTCTAGACTAATAGTGGTTGTAGTAAGAATGAGGGCATCGATAGATGGTCAGCAGCTATAGAATGAGTAAGGGTATTAAGAATGAGATGAGTCACTACTTGATTTAGGGCGAGGAGAGGCAGCCTTGGGATCAGTATAGGGTTGTTACTAGTTCAATCCTGCTAATAAGTAGTTGGTTTCCCAGTTTCTATTTCTAGTCTATTAGACCAGTGGCTTAGTCTGCTTGTAACCAGTTCGCTTCTTGCAGTTAGTAGTTAAGCCTAGGTTCCTCGTTTAGTTATCGTAAGTAGTAGTTCGCTCATAGGGTGAAATACAAGTATATGCGATCAGTAAAGTAAGCGTGGGAGCCCAGAGTAGTGGAATCAGTGACATTAGTCGAGGAATGAAAGTGAAGATAGTAAGCCTGCTTGTCGTCTTGTCTGCTTGGCGAGTGGAACTGCTGTTGACAAGAATCGAACCACTTTATCTACTACCTCTACTATAAAAGGGGAATTGCCTTACTAACTATTAGAGCTGGACCGGGGAATAGAGAATAGAACCCCGACAAACAAAATGGATTGATTCTGTTTTTTCTGTTGACATCGTCTCTTATCCATCCCAGTAGGTAGGTATTATTATTACTGGCTTGATTCTGACTTGTTTATTGACTTATTCAATTCAGTATTATATTAACTTCTATTAATACAAACAAGATAGTAACTTATCTATTATCTGATAATAATAGTCATAGTAGCATGTGTTTTCTTATCTAGTTTTTCATTGAATTGGGTCAGGGCAACAGCTATACTTTTTTCATTGTATATTAGGCGGCTGTTTGTTCCGGTGTCAAGTAAACATATCATTACTATAAGTAAACATATTTCCTATAAGTCAACAGCATTCTTATTCTCGAACGTATCTTTCCTCTAGCGATATGAGTTTAACTTCCCCTTTCCCTGCTCGACTACACATATTATTATTAACCTATTCTTAGTATCCTTAGCCTGGCCCGGTATCATTACTCGAAAGCTTCCACCCTAGATCTTATGCTCAAAGACACATCAGCAGTAAGGAGAGTCAGACCAGTAGTAGGGAATAGCAGTTTTCAAGTCAGATTAATAGGCGTTAGCGGAAGGTTCACTCTCTAACTAAAGAATAAGAGCGAGGGATGGTAGACCTGCTATCAGTGATTCGATCCTTGCTAGTAGTGCTCAGTCTTTCAAGTTTTAGGTTCGGTCTAATAGGGTAGCAGTAGCAGTCTCATCAGCAATAGCGGGATTACCTACTTTGAGTTCAAGAGTGAAAGATTTCAGTTGAAAAGCAAAGATAGTAAGAAGCAATGAGAGCCTTGTTATCCGGTGGTTGTTTTCTCATAATATTAGGATGGATAGCCTTCGAGCCGGGGAAGTCCTAATGCAAGGTACGGGTTACAGACCAATAGCCAGTAAATAAAGCAAGGGTATAAGGGCTGAGTTCCCCGATTAATGTCTATAAGAGTGGGTTGGTTTGGGCACTGATCAATTCTTTTAATACACAGTTTCGTTTCAATCTGATACCTATACACCCATATCCTATATTTCCTATTGGATTTTGGTTAGCTATAATAGAATTCCTAGTTTGTAGTTGATTTAGGTTCGAGTCTGTTTCCCGTAGTTCCACTCTCTTGGCGCGCTATTTCCGTTTGAGAAGCACGAGGCTTTTAGCACCTTTATTCTAGGATCCAATCTTGTTAGGTGTTATTCGAGCTTAGAAGCAAGTAAATCAGACTTAGTTCTCCGGGTATAAGGCAAAGTAGCCAGTTCGGTCTATTGGGCGGTGTGTAAATTTGTTTTTTCATCAAATAGGTTGGTGGGGTAGTCCTTACTTCTTTGTTTGATTCCCCTGGGTTTGGGGTCCATTCCGAGACTAATTACTCTTGTTATCAGCCCTAGGTTTGAGTTCAAGTAAGGGTATCCAGATTCTGACTTATGAGTTGGATTGACGAGTTCTAGTAGATAGTGTGGCACAGCCTTGACTACAGCAAAGTCAACCTTATTTTTCCAAAAGTAAGCCAGCCTGGAGTGCTAGTGAAAAGGTGAGTCAAGCAATCCTTGTATAGGGTTTGTGGGAGCCTTAGAAGCAGTAGAGGGATTCTTTATGATAAGTTTCTTCGAATGGTAGTTGCTTTCTCACTTGCGAGCATAAATCTGAGTTTTGGAGTCAAAGTCCTTGTAGCCCGGGTATCTTTACTTGAGAGTTGATTTCCTTGTTGATAGATCAATTCTTTTAGTAGTCATAGTTTGGTTGGGTTCCCCGCTAGTGGAGTCAGTCTTATTTGCATAGTAGTCAATCTTACTGGCAGTGATTTCATTCTCATCATATGGCTAGTGAGGAGTAAAAGCAAGGTGCTGAAAGCCTAGTTGGATACAGTGGCTGTAGTCTTAGATATCGTAGTTTAGTTCCCATGTTCTTGTTGCATCCTTGTTAGTATGAGTTCGGAACCTTGTTAGTAGCGGTCCATTCCTATAGCTTAGCGGAGACACTTATTCCGTATTTCTACTTTGGTTCTTAGGCTGCTTGATGGAATTCTTGCTTCACCCATAAATAGATTAGTGGAAATGTAACTCTAACAGCACTTCTTTTGTTTTATGTGAGACAGTCTTATCTTATAGTAGAGTCATTAAGATCCGTTCAGTAGTAGGCATCTAAAGCAGCCCTTACTTTCTTTCTTGATCTCACTAATAAGCCTGCCTCCCTTTTACTCGAAAGCAGATACTTTCTTATCTCAGTCCGACATCCCCTTCTTTTATTCTTTAACTAATGGGAGGAAGGCTTGGGCTATGTAGTTATATTCTGATTCGTTCCCCGGTGCATCCGACGAGTTCACATTCCTATGGGTGCCTTTTCATTCTGATTAGCATTGGTGAATCTGGGGGTGGTGAGTTCTATTATTGTTAGCATGGATTCCATCCCCTTAGGTATAGGTAGTATTTGATTCCTGTGATCCACCTTCATCAGTCTTATTAGGTAGTGTTTCGATCTGGTAGTTCGCGCAGCTCTTTTTGACTCAATGCCCTAGAGCTAGGCACAGTATACCGGTACCCGTATTGAATTCGTTAGCGGGGGTCAGTGCTAGTGTCATTCCTAGTTGAGCCCTATTCCTATGAGTATAGTGGTTCCATCCTCATAAGTAGTAGGTCGATTCTAACTTTCTAATTCCAATATTACTAGTAGCAGTCCAACTCCCTATTAATAAGTCAAGTCTTGAAGTAAGTAGCGATAGGCCCAAGCTCCAAGTGTGGAATAAGAGAGCTAAGATACAGAGATATCGGATTTTCTTCTGACTTTACTTGGTTTTCAACTTACATAACTACTAACAGGACCGCATAATAATGAAACACAGTAGTAAGGCAGCACCGGGTGGTTAATAAGTACCTCGTTAGTTAGGGAACCTTGCTTTGATAGGACAGGAATAGAACTCATAAAAACGAATTGAGCCAATGCTTCTAAGACTTAAAGGGGCGAGGCATACTGGAAAGGGAAATAAACACTTATAGCCAAGAAAGTAAGGCTCGGGTTAATAGAGGCCGGGCTTGGCTACTGTTGAGTAAGATTGACTACCAGTGGAGTAAGATTGACTACCAGTGGAGTTATTCTATATTCAAAGGAGAATAGCGATTGTACTTTTTAGACCAAGTTGTCCTAAGAAAATACTAGATAATAGCATACAAAATAACTGGAGATACTATTTATTAGATAATATAAAAGAAAAGAATCATGAAATTAATATAAGGAAACGGAATACCGAATGATAGCCAGTAGTAAAAGCTATTGTTCCCATTTTAGTTCTCATAAGTTGTAGTACTGTACTGTATCCGGATAAGCTATCCTCTTCTCAATATCTGGGCAACATATCAGTCCGATAGTTCATCATCTAAGACTCAAAGGTAGGATTGGTAGAGTTGTAGACAGGGCGATAAACAGAAAAGATAGAGAATCAAAGCAAGGCAGGACAGGCTAACAGCAAAGAGGGACAAGCTAATAACTGGGTTGTTTCGGGGATCCACACTAGCGCAATTCTCACTTTTATTGATCTCATTCTCTTTATTGCTCTTGCTCGATTCTTATTGTATTAGTAGCTGGATTCTATTTGAGTGACTTTCCGTCTTAAAAGCACTAGCCCCATTCTAAAGATAAGTGGTGGTAGCTCGAACAAAGGAGAGAGTTCCCAGCGGAGATACATTCTGATTAGCACCAGCTCCATTCTCCTAGCCAGTGATGAAAGTGTCCTACCTATTTGGTTGACTCTTTGGCTTAGTAATGGAATTCCCGGTTCAGCTCTTACTGGCAGTGATTCCAGTCTGTATTAATATACAAATATTCTTTAACTAAGAAGCAAGGATGCAAAGATAAGGTATAATAAATAAAGGTACAAGTCGGTGCCATAGTTTCGAGTTCCATTCCTAGTTAGTGGAGGCGGTGTCCTAGCACTAATTGAGACTGCTGAGTTTCATTCCATTAGGTAGTAGCCGATTTCCTATAGAGTGGGAGTTGTCCGAGAAACAGTAAAGGTAAGGTTTAGGGCAGTGGTGTCAGTTCGATATCTATTATAGTGACGTCAGTTTGATATCTATTATAGTGATGTCCGTTTTATATCTATGTAGAGTAAGGCTTGTTACCCGGTGTGGGCATTCATTCTTTTCCTTACTAGATTGATTCTTGGACGTAGTGGTTCAATTCCTCTTATTATAGGATGAAGTATTGAGTTCAGTAAAACAAAGATCCGGACTGGATCGGTAGCTATAGACTGAAGCAAGGGTATTAGGAGTAGCGGAGTGGAATTCCAGTCGAGTGGATAGTAATACCTATATGTAGGGAAGGCGGTGAGGATAGTCAGACCTATTGCCGGTAAAGGTAAGGCTGATGGACCGGAGTAGAGGAATCAGAGACAATGGAGGCAGGCTAACAACTATGCTAGTAAGCTAAACTGGAGCATAGGTATCTAAGGTAAGGAGCCCGGGACTGAGAGGCGTGAAAGGCACGATTCAGGCTTGGCACCGATGTTAACTAATAAGGCTTGGATCTATGTGGACTAATAAGGCTATTTTCCTCTGTCGTTTAGCTTGGTTTACTAGGTTTAGTTAATAGAGTCATGTTTTGTTCTTACTTAATGGATTTTCTTCTTTAACGGAAGCAGTTTAGTAATGAAAGACATGATGTACAACCTAATAGGTAAGGGGGACTTTCTAGGCGGAAATAAAGTAAGGGCTGGCTAATAGACAGGTCGCAGCTGGCAGTTTTCAAGTAAGTAGTGGTAGCGTAGTAGGTCTACACCCAAAGAATACAAGGTAGTAGTGTCAGTTGGAAGCTAGCACATAAGAAGAAAAGTCAGTATGGACAGCTTTGGATGGAGTCAGTAGTTGCAGATCTATAGTTTAGTTGCGTAAGAATGCACAGATACTAGACAGAGACAGGATGAAACTCTCATTGGCATAGGAATGATGGGGACAAAAGTAAGAGTTGGCTTGGTGGAATGAAAGATGTGAGGCTCTCAGTAATAAACAAAATGACTTTAAGTATGAGCCACTAGTTCAACAAGTAATAATTTGACTCTAGCAGCAGGACCAAACAAATCAAAGTAAAGAATGAGAAGTAAACAGACAAGTAAGAATGCTAGGAAGGCCGACTAAAGAAGTAAACTCATAGAAGTAAGGATGAAGACGCCCTCATAGAGGAATAAGAAATCCACTAATAACCTTATGGGGCAAGTAGTATCATTGGCGAAACAAAGAGAGCAGGCTGAAACTCAAAACTAGGCATTGAGCATTGCCCAACAAGAACCAAACCCGGAACTAGTACTTTGACTAGCGCTGGCAAGGCTTTAACCCAACACTAAGGCTTTCATTCGGAACTGGGGATTGAACGAACCACTGATGACAAAGCGCGCACTGCTGCTTTTAAGGCTTTAATCAAGGTAGCAAACTACTCGTGGAATTACTATAATCAAACTAACTACTACTACTATTATTTCTCATATGAAAACACACGTATAAATGTAAGTGAAAAGAATAATGAATTGGAATCTTAATCGGGAGTAGCAGGACTAACTAACACAACTGAAAGGGAATTCGAGGTACAACGTTGCTTGGTGAGGGCGAGTTGAGCTCCTATGCTTACTGCTTATACCAATGAGTTGAGCTCCTATGCTTACTGCTCTTAAGTCTATTGCTGGGTATATTACTACATGTGGTAGTCCCGTATTACTAATGCCCTTACCTTAGCCTTATAGTTCACCATCCAAGAATGGAAGAAGCAAACGTCAGACTTGAAGTCGGGAATACAAATAAGGATTAATAATAGTATTTCCAGAATACTGATGTACTTTGACTTCTGTATTGAGAATATCTACGTAGTGGTCCCTACCCTAGTATGAGTCGCTAGCCTAGTATGAGTCGCTAGTAGGGATCGATCCCTCATTCAATACTAACGAGTAAGGGTCGTACGAGTAAGGGTCGGGTGCTTTTTACCTTTCTTCTATTTGCAAGTATTCATTATCATATCCAATATTCTCAAGTATTTTATTAGGTGCTTTTCCCCTAGTGTTTTCCTCTAGTCTATTGATTGAAAAAGTACAATTGTTTTTATATTTTCAATATGTTTGTTTGTTTTTCGATTTCCATATGTCTGTACCGGTTTCCATTCCTATAGTAATGAGTGGAATTGAATCCCTTATTTCGAGCTAAGGTCTCTGTGTTAGCAGTGCGGCATCTTGGTGTTGGTGAAACACTTGGCTTTGAAGCTGAATAGAATGCCCAGGGGAACGCCCTTTATATGTTGAATCTCTCATTTTGATGATGAAGTCAATTATCATTTGTTATCTAATCTATATGCTGAGACAAGTGTGTAGGATTAACTATGATGAAAGTAAGACATGCAGTAGGAGTTGCGCTAGAGTCAAGACAATGATCACGTTGGGAGTTCGAGAGTTCGACGGAAGTTCGGACAATCGTTGGAGGTTCTGCGGGAACAAATCCGAGAAGTCCATAAGCTTGCCAAAGAAGCTCGTCGGAACTCGCCAAGTGAATCGTCGCAAGTCCAAGAGTTTGCCGGAAGTCCGCAGGAGCATCACCGAGGGTTCATCGGATGATCGACGGAAGTTCGCCGGAAGCTCGTCGGAAGAAGCGATTGACACATCGGAGCAAGTTATAGTAAATGTCTTAGGGAATATCGTAGTTGTTAGGATCGAGAGCACTAAGAGGGGGGGGGGGGGGGGGGGGGGTGAATTAGTGCAACGGAAAACTTTCTGCGATTAAAATCAAAAGCTGGGTTCGAACGATAAAAACTTCTGTATGAAAGTTGATACTAATCAAGGTTAAAGTCAAACTAAGCAGGCAGTTTGCAGCTATGATGAAAACCAGAATATCGGCGCAAACTGAAATCCGACGTTCGTACGAAGAAACTGATTTACGTCTAAATGCTGATTCGTAAATCACTTGATTAGATAAGACGCAGTTTAAGCAGGAGTATAAAGACAGTGTGCAGTATTGGTAAAGCTTAAAACGTAAATGCAATATGCAATATGATGATCATACGAAAAAGCAGATTTACGTCAAAATGCATATTTACGTCAAAACGCAGATTTACATCTAAACGCAGATTTACGTCTAAACGTTGAAACTTGTTCGTAAAATCACAGAGGGCAGTAGCTATTGAGAAGTTTGCAGTGAAGGTAAAATGCTCAAAGGAAATGCAAACCGAGATTTAGAGTGGTTCGGTCAATCTTGACCTACTCCACTTTTGGCTTCCTCCACCGATGAAGTCACCGACGTCAACTAGAGGCCTTCATTCAATAGGCGAAGGCCAACCACCTTCTTACAGATTCACTCCTTTTGATGGGCTTAGGAGACAACCCTTACAGAAGTTTTCTCTCCTCTCTTTACAACTCAAACTTTGAAGAACAGAAAGAGGAGAACTAGCAGTTTTGAGCTCCAAGAACCACAGAAAGACAGCAAGATTTCGAGTGTGTGTTCTGTGCTTTCAGTGCTGAATGGGTGGGGTATTTATAGGCCCCAACCCAGTTCAAATTTGGAGCTCAAATCTGTCAATTCCTGGAATTTCGGGATCAGGCGGTTGCACCTCCTGACTGGGGAGGTTGCACCGCCTGGCAGAGCTCGAAACTTGAGCTCTGGCGGTGCTACCTCTTGACAGAAGAGGTTGCACCGCCCAGTCTCGCTCGGAGACTGAGCCCGGGGCGGTGCCACCTCTTGGCTGGGGCGGTTGCACCGCCCAGTCTCCCTGGGAGACATAGCCTGGGCGGTGCTACCTCCTGGCTTGGGCGGTTGCACCTCCCACAGCAATCAGGGTCCGAATGGGTTAATCCATTCGGCCCAATTTGATTCTTTCAGGGGCCCAATTGCCCCAAGATTAAGCTAATGGGATCACCTCCCATTTCTAACTTAATCAATGTGCTAACTATGATTATTTCCTAAGACATATTCTGCAGCTTGCTCCGGTGCGTCAATCGCTTCTTTCGGCGAGTTTCCGGCGAACTTCCGTCGATCATCCGACGAACCCTCGGTGATCCTCCTGCGGACTTCCGGCAAACTCCTGGACTTGCGACGATCCACTTGGCAAGTTCCGACGAGCTCCTTTGGCAAGCTTCTGGACTTCTCGGATTTGTTTCCGCAGAACCTTCGATGACTGTGCGAACTTCCGTCGAGCTCTTGAACTCCCAACGTGATCATTGTCATGACTCCGGCGCAACTCATGCTGCATGTCTTACTTTCATCGTAGTTAATCCTGCATACTTATCTCAACACACAGATTAGACAAACAATTGACAATTGATTTTATCATCAAAATCCGAGATTCAACAGTAGTTAGCACAATGATTAAGTTGGAAATGAGAGGTGATCCCATTAACTTAATCTTGGGGCAATTGGGCCCATGAAAAACCCAAATTGGGCCAAATGGATCAACCCATTCGGACCCTGATTTTTGCCAAGTGGTTGAACCGCCCAAGGCAGGAGGTTGCACCGCCTGGGCTCAGTCTCCGAGCGAGATTGGGCGGTGCAACCTCCCCTGACAGGAGGTGGCACCGCCTGAGCTTGGTCTTCGAGATCTGCTAGGCGGTGCAACCGCCTGAGCTCGGTCTTCGAGCTTTGGCAGGAGGTGCAACCGCCCTTGACAGGAGGTGGCATCGCCTAGAGACTCAGTCTTCGAGCTCTGCCAGGCGGTGTAACCGCTCCAGTCAGGAGGTGTAACCGCTTGATCCCGGAATTCTAGGAATTGACAATTTTGAGCTCCAAATTTGAACTGGGTTGGGGCCTATAAATACCCCACCCATTCAGCACTGAAAGGGTATGAACTTACACCGAAATCTTGATCTTTTTCTGTGATTTTTAGAGCTCAAAATTGTTGTAAAGGCCAAAAGTCCTTCTCCCTCTTTTCTTCTAAGTTCTGAGCTGTAAAGAGAGGAGAGGAGAGAAAATTCTGTAAGGGTTGTCTCCTAAGCCCGTCAAAAGGAGTGAAACTGTAAAAGGGTGGTTGGCCTTCGCCTATTGAAGGAAGGTCTCTAGTTGACGTCGGTGACCTCGTCGGTGGAGGAAGCCAAAAGTGGAGTAGGTCAAGATTGATCGAACCACTCTAAATCTCGGTTTGCATTTACTTTGAGCATTTTATCTTTACTGCAAACCTCCTCTAAAGCTTACTGCTTTCTGCGCATATACGATCGGGTTTCAGCTTTGCACTTTCTGAATCAACGTTTAGACGTAAATATGTTTTTTTGTACGATCACCATATTTCAGTTTGCGTTTACATTTTAATTTCTATCTTAACTGCAAACTGCCTTAATATCTTTGCTTAAGCTGCATCTCGCCTAATCAAGTGATTTACGAATCAGCATTTAGACGTAAATCAGTTTCTTCGTACAAACGTCATATTTCAGTTTGCGCTCATATGCTGGTTTTCATCATAACTGCAAACTGCCTTCATAGATTAACTTTAATGTCATCTCGCTTGATCTTAAGTTAAAGTAATCTTAGAATCGACTTTCACACCGAAATCATTTTTATCGTTCGAACGTTTTTATCGTCGAAAGATTTCCGCTGCACTAATTCACCCCCCCCCCCCCCCCCCCTCTTAGTGCTCTTGATCCTAACAATTGGTATCATAGCGGGGTTAACTCTCTAATGGATTAAAACCCAAGAGAGATGGCATACACCGGAAACCAAGAGGGCCATTCTATTACACGTCCACCCATGTTCAATGGGACAGACTACACCTATTGGAAGACTCGAATGAGGATCTTTCTTATTTCTATGAATTTTGAACTTTGGAATCTTGTCGAAAACGGATTTTCGAAGTCTTCTCTTCCAATGATCGATTGGAATGAATTGGAGAAGAAGGCTTTCGCTCTTAATGCAAAGGCTACGAATGCCTTATTTTGTGCACTTGATAAAAACGAGTTTAACCATGTTTCGACTTGTGAAATTGCATTTGATATTTGGTACACACTCGAAGTGACTCACGAAGGCACAAGTAGAGTGAAAGAGTCAAAAATCAATCTTCTGTTACATTCTTTCGAACTTTTTCGGATGAAACCGAGTGAAACCATTGGCGACATGTCGTCAACGGTCTAAAAGGACTCGGAAAAAGTTTTTTGGATTTTGAGCTCGTAAATAAGATTCTAAGATCCCTTCCTAAGAGTTGGGATCCTAAAGTCACTACTATTCAAGAGGCGAAAGATCTAAGCAACTTCCCTCTTGAAGAACTAATCGGGTCATTAATGACCTACAAGATGACCTACAAAGCTCATGAAGAGCAAGAAGACATCCTTCCAAAGAATAGGAAGGATATGGCACTTAAAATTTCAGAAGACCACTTGAGAGAAAACTTAAGTGATGAGGACTGTGACGTTGACTTGGTACTTCTAACAAGAAAATTTAAAAAATTCATTAAAAGAAACAAGTTTAAGAATGAAACGAAAAATAAATTTGAACCCAAGAAGGACCAAGTTATTTGCTATGAGTGCAAGAAGCCGGGACACTACAAGAGTGATTATCCTCAAGTTAAGAAGAGAACATCAAAGAAGAAGGTGCTCAAAACAACATGGGATGACTCGAGCGCGTCCGAAGAAGAGGAGTCCAATACCGAGCAAGTTGCTCATTACGCCTTAATGGCCATCGGAGAGGAGGTAACGAATTTAATAGATGCAGATTTATCATTTGATGAATTATTAAATGCCTTCCATGACTTATTTGATGAATGCAAGATTATTAGTAGAAAATATAAATTGCTAAAAAAGGAGCATGATAGTCTTACTTGTAATTTTGATAAGTTAAAAACTGAATATCATGATAGTTTAAGTTCATGCACAAAATGTCATGATCTAGAAACTCTCCAAAAAGAAAACTTGCTACTTAAGGACACTTTGAAGAAATTCGAGGTTGGTAGCAAGTCACTGAACATGATCCTTGCAAACAAGGGTCACGTTCCCAAAAGAAGTGGAATCGGATTTGTGAGAAGTCCTCACCAAAATCCAACCACCTTCATAAAAGGCCTCATCTTACATGTTCGACACCAAAGCAAATGCAACTTTTGTTGCAAACTTGGACACAAAACGCATTATTGTCCATTTAAGAAAATTAGTCCGAGTAAATTAATTTGGGTTCCTAAAGGAACCATGACAAATTTTATGCAACATGATAAACAATATAGATCTATTTTTGAGGCACCCAAAAGCAAATGGGTACCTAAAAATCATCCTTTCTTATAGAAACCTATACCATCGCAAGCTAGGAGCAAGAGATGGTACCTTGATAGTGGATGCTCAAGGCATATGACCAGATATCCATCTTAATTCTCTAAGCTCACTAGCATAGACGAAGGCTATGTCACCTTCGGAGACAACAACAAGGGTAAAATCATTGGCAAAGGAACCATAGGTAACAAATCCAACCTCTTTATCGAAGATGTTTTGTTAGTTGATGGTTTAAAACATAACCTCTTGAGCATTAGTCAATTATGTGATAAAGGATATATTGTCAGATTCGAGTCTAATGCTTGCATCGTTGAAAAACCACACAAAAACACGTCCATGATTGCATTAAAATAAAATAACGTATACACTATTGACATCAATGAGTTGTGTAATGAAATATATTTTTCGATTTTGAATAAGGATACTTGGCTATGGCATAGAAGATTAGGTCATGCTAGCATGAAACTAATCACTCAAATATCATCTAAAGAACTTGTAAGAGGAATTCCTCATATCAAGTTCATCAGAGATAATGTATGTGATGCTTGCCAATTAGGTAAACAAATTAAGGGTAGTTTCAAATCTAAGAATCAAATAAGCACCTCTAGGCCCTTACAATTGATCCATATGGACTTGTTCGGACCAATCTCTACATCAAGTCTAGGAGGTAGCAAATACGCCTTCGTCATTGTGGATGACTATAGCAGATACACATGGACTTACTTCTTAAAACAGAAAAATGAATGCTTTAGATATTTTACCAAGTTTTATAAACTTGTTCAGAATGAGAAGGGTTCTATGATTTCGTCAATTAGAAGTGATCACGGTGGTGAATTTCAAAACCATGATTTCCAAGAATTTTGTGAACTCAATGGATATAACCATAATTTCTCTACTCTTAGAAATCCTCAACAAAATGGAGTAGTAGAAAGAAAAAATCGAAATTTACAAGAAATGGCAAGAACCATGTTGAATGAACATAGCCTACTCAAATATTTTTGGGACGAAGCCGTAAACACCGCATGCTATATATTGAATAGAGTTCTGGTAAGACCCTTACTCACCAAAACTCCTTATGAGTTATGGAACAACAAAAAACCCAACGTTTCATATTTTAAAGTCTTTGGGTGTAAGTGTTTTATCTTGAATGAAAAGGATAACTTAGGAAAATTTGATGCTAAATCCGATGAAGGAATCTTTCTTGGTTATTCTTCGGTTTCTAAAACTTTTCGTATCTTCAATAAATGAACCTTAATTATTGAAGAATCCATTCATGTTGTTTTCAATGAGATTTTCGAAATCAAGAAAAACGATTTTGATGATGATGTTAATTTTGATTCCTTGAATTTAAATGAAACCCCATCTCCAACTAGCAACTTGGATGCATCCACTTCCGAAACATCCTTACCCAAGGATTGGAAGTATGTAGATGCTCATCCTAAGGAGCTAATCTTAGGAGACACATCAAAGGGGGTTCAAACACGATCTTCTCTTAAAAATTTTTGTGCGAACGTCGCTTTTCTCTCCCAAATTGAACCCAAATGTATTGATGAAGCCATGAAAGATGATTCATGGATTATCGCAATGCAAGATGAATTGAATCAATTTGAGAGAAATGAGGTGTGGAAGCTTGTTCCTAGGCCAAATGACCATTTAGTTATTGGTACTAAATGGGTCTTTAGAAACAAGCAAGATGAAAATGGTATTGTGGTTAGAAACAAGGCTAGATTAGTGGCCAAAGGTTTCAACCAAGAAGAATGTATCGATTACGAAGAAACCTTCGCTCCTATGACTCGATTAGAAGCCATAAGGATGCTCCTTGCCTATGCTAGTAGTAATAATTTTAAGTTGTTTCAAATGGATGTTAAAAGTGCTTTTCTTAATGGCTTTATTTCCGAAGAAGTCTATGTTGAACAACCTCCTGGATTTGAAAATAATAGCCTCCCTAATCATGTGTTTAGATTAACCAAAGCTCTCTATGATTTAAAATAAGCCCCGAGGGCTTAGTATGAGAGACTTAGTTCTTTTCTTATTGAAAATGATTTCACAAAAGGCAAGGTTGATACTACATTATTCATCAAGAATTTTGAAAATAATTTTCTCATTGTTCAGATTTATGTTGACGATATTATCTTTGGTTCCACGAATGAATCTCTTTGTGAATCGTTTGCTAAAACTATGAGTCTTGAATTCGAAATGAGTTTAATGGGAGAATTAACATTCTTCTTAGGCTTACAAATCAAACAACTAAGCAATGACATCTTTATTAGTCAAACTAAATATGCTATGAATTTACTAAAAAAGTTTAATATGAATAACTCAAAGGCTATTAACACTCCTATGAGCACCTCCACTAAGTTAGAAATTGATGAAAGTGGAGAAAGCTTCGATCAAAAAACTTATAGGGGTATGATAGGAAGTTTGCTTTACCTCATTGCAACTAGACCAGACATCATGTTCAGTGTAGGACTTTGTGCTAGATTTCAATCAAACCCTAAGATATCTCATCAAAAATAGTTAAAAGAATACTTAGATATCTTAATGGTACCACAAATCTAGGATTATAGTACCCAAAATCAAAGAATCTTGAGTTAATTGCTTATGCTGATGCAGACTTTGCTGGCTGTAGACTAGATAGAAAAAGCACATCAGGAACATGTCAATTTTTAGGACATGCCCTTGTTTCCTGGTCATCTAATAAACAAAACTCGATTGCACTATCAACAACCGAAGCTGAATATATTGCAGCAAGTGCATGCTGTGCACAAGTTGTATGGATGAAAAACACCTTAGAAGATTATAAAGTTCATCTTAAAAATATTCCCATTAAATGTGATAACACAAGTGCAATATGCTTAACAAAGAATCCTATACAACACTCAAGAACAAAACATATTGATATTAGACATCACTTTATACGAGATCATGTTACTAATCATGACGTAATCATAGAGTTCATTGATACTAAACATCAACTAGCTGACATTTTTACAAAACCTCTAAGTGAAGAGCAATTTGATTTCATAAAAAGAGAATTAGGAATGTTGATGTGTCCGAATATAGAAACTAGTTAAAATTATTTTCGGACTTTATGATTAAATCACCTGATTGCCATTACATGCCTATATAACATGTTGTAAATTATGTGTTGAAATGTTTTATCTTCATGATTGTATTTGAAAATCTGTAGCATAGTCGTGTCCGAATGCATGAAAGTGTTCATTTCATTTTTGGATTAGGTTAACAATTGGAATGCTAAAAATCGGATTTTCTCATACACTCTTATGAAAAATATTTTTCTGAAAAGATTTGATGAAATGGTTCCTGCTTATAAATTCCATCTTGAAATATGTATGATAGTATTTTTACTTGCAAAAAGCTGTTTCACACACATTTCTTGACTCAAAGTAAACCCACAAATAGCTGGCTTTCCTCCTTCATGCAAAAAGATTATAACAAATAAAAAGGAAGAAGTATTCAAAGCAATCTACGTATCATGCCTTCCTTTATATGCTTGATTTCCTATCACTTACTATTGGAAAATAACATGAACCCAGTAAAGGCATGAACAATTATCGCACTTATGCTCAAAATTTGCTTATATTGTTGGCCTAGGATCACAACAACCATGCTTTTTGTTGATGACAAAGGGCGAGAAATATATGAATTGATGCTATAAACACTGATGCTATGATCACCAAGAGATATATGAACAGATGCTATGATTAATTTGCATTATACCTTGTTTGTATCGCGTCAAGATATCAAACAAAAAACATGCATCGTAATTCTACGAGTTGATATCTTATCATATGATGAAATGTAATACTTGCTAAAATATTTAGAATATGTACATCATGTAATGATATCAAAATCTTACTTCGCAAGCTTTACATGTTGATATCTTACAATATGATGAATTGCTACTATTACCATCATTCAAACTTGTTATGAAAAATTTGAAAATGAATGTCAAGCCTTGACATCATCTTCTGAGAGATACATCATGATGGGAATCATGATGGGAGCATTGATAAGTTCAAATGATTCTAACTTACCAATATGTCTCTTGAATTCTTAGGTTTTGAATTCAAGAATGACTTATCTCAAGTATGGCATATAGACAGGGGGAGTTAAGGTTAACTCCATTACCAATTGATTGTCATCATCAAAAAGGGGGAGATTGTTGAATCTCAGATTTTGATGATGAAGTCAATTGTCATTTGTTATCTAATCTATATGCGGAGATAAGTGTGCAGGATTAACTACGATGAAAGTAAGACAAGCAGCAGGAGTTGCGCCGGAGTCAAGACAATGATCACGTTGGGAGTTTGAGAGTTCGATGGAAGTTCGGACAGTTATCGGAGGTTCTGCGGGAACAAATCCGAGAAGTCCATAAGCTTGCCAAAGAAGCTCGTCGGAACTAGCCAAGTGAATCGTCGCAAGTCCAGGAGTTTGCCGGAAGTCCGCAGGAGCATCACCGAGGGTTCATCGGATGATCGACGGAAGTTCGCCGGAAGCTCGCCGGAAGAAGCGATTGACGCATCGGAGCAAGTTGCAGTAAATGTCTTAGGGAATATCGTAGTTAGCACAATGGTTAAGTTGGAAATGGGAGGTGATCCCATTAACTTAATCTTGGGGCAATTGGGCCCCTGAAAAACCCAAATTGGGCCGAATGGATCAACCCATTCGGACCCTGATTTCTGCCAGGCGGTTGAACCGCCCAAGGCAGGAGGTTGCACCGCTTGAGCTCAGTCTCCGAGCGAGACTG